>NW_016107794.1:496639-508405 GCF_001604975.1 Cebus imitator
GGGTAACAAGAGCGAAACTCCGTCTCAAAAAAAAAAAAAAAAAGAACACATACAAACAGCCAACAGGTATAAGAAAAAAATGCTCAATATCAGTAGTTATTAGAGAAATGCAAATTAAAAGTACAACAAGGTGTCATCTTTCCCCAGTAAGAACGGTTATTAAAAACACAAAACAACAAATTCTGGTTAAGATATAGAGAAAAGGGCATTCCTTTGTGCTGTTGATGGGAATGTAAATTAGTACCACCAGGATGGATTACAGTATGGAGATTTTTTAAAAAACTAAAAATAGAACTACCATACCCAGCAATTCCACTACTGGCTATATATCAATGCAATTATTATATATAAAGTAATATATTATACATATAAATTATTACTTCAAAGGGATACCTGCACCCCCATGGTTATTTCAGCACTATTCATAATAGCCAAGATATGGAGTCAAACTAAGTGTTCAACAATAAATGAAAAAATAAAGAAAACACAATAATACTACTTGGCCAAAAAAAAAAAAAAAAGAATGAAATCCTGTCATTTGCAGTAACATGGATGGAACTGGAGGTCATTAAGTGAAATGAAATAAGCTAAATATACAAAGGCAAATATAATATCACATGTTCTCACTCATATGTGGGAACTTAAATAGTTGATCTTCATGGAGGTACAAAGCAGAATGATAGATACTAAAGGGTGGGAAGGGTGTGTTGTGGTAGTCCGGGAGGCGGATAAGGAGAGTTTGGTTAATGGACAAAAATATAAACTTAAATAGAAGGAATAAGTTCCAATGTTCAATAGAAGAGTTGGATGACTATAAGTAACAACAATGTATTGTGTATTTCAAAATAGCTCGAAAGAAATCTTCTGAACACATAGAAATGCTAAATACTTGAGGTGAAGGATATCTTAAATACCTTGAGTTAATATTACACATTATATGCAGGCAACAAAATATCAAATGTACGACATGACAATGTACAAATATAATCAATAAAATAGCAATTCCCCAAATAATAAATAATCATAAGTAAATATAAAGTTACAAATTATAGTTAGGTTTTTTGTTTGTTTTTTGAGACAGGGTCTCACTCTGTCACCCAAGCTGGAGTGGAATGGCACAATCCGGGCTCACTGCAACGTTGACCTCCTGGGCTCTCACAGGCATGCACGACCATGTCTGGCTAATATTTGCATTTTTTGTAGAGATGGGGTGGTGTCATATTGTCCAGGCTGGTCTCAAACTCCCGTGCTCAAATGATCCACTTGCCTCAAGCTCCCTAAGTGCTAGGATTTCGGGCATGCACCTGGCATTATGATTCATCTTATTAAGAAAATGTATGGTAACTTGTCATTACAATGAAGGGATCTAAGTTAGATTAAATGACCAGAGAAGTCCTCTGTGAGTAATGACATATCATTTCTGGTGTAAGGGATGGCCAGAAATCTGCAGTTGACTAGTGGCAGTGGGCAGAGCAGGACAGGTACTGGATGAAATGTTATCAGAAAAAGGAGAATATGCTTGAAGGCCTCAGATGGAAAGAAATTTGGTCAGTGTGCCTACAAAGTTAACATCAATCAGACATGTGAAGCAAAGTTTAGCTGGACAGGTATGGCAATATCAGCTTATACAGGACAATGCTTGGTATTTAATCCTGCAGGACCTAAGAGTGCTAATGGGAGCTTTAAACAGGCCAGAACTATGATTCATATTTGAATTTTTAAAAGTGAACTCTGAATTCAGATTGGAAAATGGATTGTAAATTGGACATACTACAAAAATAGAAGCAAAATGTGAGAAGTTCTATAAGGGAGATGGCACATATATTCTGAGTCTCTGCAGAGATTTTTCTCCATTCACACTGATAAACTTCTCTTTCCACTTTCACCTTCAGGACTCCTATTATTCTGTTATGGTTTGAATTTTTGTCTCCTCTGAAGTTCATGTTGAAACTTAATTTCCAGTGCACCAGTGTTAAGAAATAAGGCCTTTAAGAGGTGATTAGGTCATGAACGCTCTGCCCTCATGAATGGATTAATCCAGTCATGGATTCATGAACTAATGGGTTCATGTATTAATGGATTGTCATGGGAGTGGGTTAGTTAACCTAAGAGTGGGTTTGTTGTGAAATAGATTTTGGTTCCCTGTCATATTACCCCTCACCACGTGATGCCCTGCACCACCTCAGGACTGCAGAGTCCCCACAAGCAACAAGGCCTTCACCATATATGGTCGCTAGACCTGGGACTTCCTACCCTACAAAACAGAAAGAAATAAATGTATTTTTTAAACAATTACACAGTCTGTGATATTCAATTATAGCAACAGAAAGTGGACTAAGACACACTGTCAAAGACTGCTTTTTTTCTCTTCCTTGTAACTGAACTGTGGATTTTTTTCCTTAGCATTCCTCTTTCTCTCCTACTTTTTTCCTATGCCAATTGTCTGTCCTCTTAAATGACAATTTCCATATTGCTCTCTTTGACTTTGGAATTTCAGTCAACCTTAATTTGTTCGAAAAGTTTCTTACTGATTTATATACTTTTAATTTATTTTTTAAATTTTATTTATATATATATTTTTTATTACACTTTAGGTTCTGGGGTACATGTGAAGAACATGCAGGATTGTTGCATAGGTACATACATGGCAAGGTGGTTTGCTGCCTCTATCCCCATCACCTATATCTGGCACTTCTCCCCATATTATCCTTCTCCAACCCTCTACCCCACACTATCCCTCCCCTAGTCCCCCCAACAGACCCCAGTGTGTGATGCTCCCCTCCTGTGTCCATGTGTTCTCATTGTTCAACACCTGCCTATGAGTAAGAACATGTGGTGTTTGATTTTCTGCTCTTGTGTCAATTTGCTGAGAATGATGGTTTCCAGGTTCATCCATGTCCCTACGAAGGACACAAACCCATCGTTTTTTATGCATAGTATTCCATGGTTTATATGTGCCACATCTTCCCTGTCCAGTCTATCTTCGATGGGCATTTGTGTTGGTCCCAGGTCTTTGCTATTGTAAACAGTGCTGCAATGAACATATGTGTGCATGTGTCTTTATAATAGAACAATTTATAATCCATTGGATATATACCCAGTAATGGGATTGCTGGGTCAAATGGAATTTCTATTTCTAGGTCCCTGAGGAATTGCCATACTGTCTTCCACAATGGTTGAACTAATTTACACTCCCACCAACAGTGTAAAGTTGTTCCTATTTCTCCACATCCTAACCAGCATCTGTTGTCTCCAGATTTTTTAATGATCACCATTCTAACTGGTGTGAGATGGTATCTCAATGTGGTTTTGATTTGCATTTCTCTAATGACTAGTGATGATGAGCATGTTTTCACATATTTGTTGGCCTCATATATGTCTTCTTTTGAAAAGTGTCTGTTCATATCCTTCACCCACTTTAGAATTTTTTTTTTCTTGTAAATCTGTTTTAGTTCTTTGTAGATTTTGGATATTAGCCCTTTGTCAGATGGGTAGATTGCAAAAATTTTTTCCCATTCTGTTGGTTGCTGGTTCACTCTAATGATTGTTTCTTTTGCTGTGCAGAAGCTCTGGAGTTTAATTAGATCATATTTGTCTATTTTGGCTTTTGTTGCCAATGCTTTTGGTGTTTTAGTCATGAAGTCCTTGCCTATGCCTATGTCCTGAATGGTTTTGCCTAGGTTTTCTCCTAGGGTTTTTATGGTGTTAGGTCTTATGTTTAAGTCTTTAATCCATCTGGAGTTAATTTTAGTGTAAGGTGTCAGGAAGGGATCCAGTTTCTGCTTTCTGCACATGGCTAGCCAGTTTTCCCAACACCATTTATTAAACAGAGAATCCTTTCCCCATTGCTTGTTTTTGTCAGGTTTGTCAAAGATCAGATGGTTGTAGATGTGTGGTGTTGCCTCCGAGGCCTCCGTTCAGTTCCATTGGTCTATATCTCTGTTTTGGTACCAGTACCATGCTGTTTTGATTACTGTAGCCTTGTAGTATAGTTTGAAGTCAGGTAGCATGATGCTTCCAGCTTTGTTCTTTTTGCTTAGAACTGACTTGGCTATGCAGGCTCTCTTTTGGTCCCATATGAAGTTTAAGGTGGTTTTTTCCAGCTCTGTGAAAAGGGTCATAGGTAGCTTGATGGGAATAGCATTGAATCTATAAATTACTTTGGGCAGTATAGCCATTTTCACAATATTTATTCTTCCTAACATGGGACACTCAGCTAAGAGCATCGAGGGGGCACCAAGACGCAAGGGGCGGGGACGGGCAGTGGCTCGCCTCGCTATGAATTATGGCAACGCCCAAGTACAGCTGGTCATTGGAATTATTTAGGGAACTTTTTCACTGTCATGATAACCCACTCCCATAATAATTCATTAATACATGAACCTATTAGTCCATGAATTCATGAAAGATTAATCCATTTATGAGGGCAGAGCCTTCATGACCTAATAACCTCTTAAAGGCCTTAGCTCTACTTCCAAAGATTTCTTAGCTCTACTATTTAAAGATTTCTTAGCTCTACTTGCAAAGATCCTTAATCAGCAGGCTGGTGCTGAGTCTCAGACATTTATAATTTTAAATATGTCATTTATGTTTGAGAACCTTTATTAGACTATTGTCAAATTTATATCATAAGAATTTGATTCTAAATTTGTTCTAACATTGTCAGATTTCCATAGGCCTCTCCAAAGGCATTTTGCTCGTGTAGATTTAGAAATCACAATCCAACCATTTTTCAAAGATTGTCTAAGGCTAGCAACATCCTTTCTCTCAGTAACAATAGCTTATTAGTTACATACCTGTCCCCAATAAAACTGTCCTTTAGATCTAAGATTGCATCATGAATTTGTCCATATCTTGCCACCACATTTTATTAACAATTTGATGCCAGTTGCACATAATCCCAGCAGGAGCAACAGCATTTTGATACTGTTTTATATGAGGGAAAAAAAATGTCTGATTCCTTATTACTCACTTATAAGGCAGATATCAGGTCATATGAGAGAAATGAAGGATATAAGTTTATGTGATCTGCATACAAACAGAAAGCAAAAGCAAATTAAAAAATCCTGAGCTTCCAAACTTCCAGTCTTCTGTTTCTTGCCCAGAGCCATACTACCTCCCACATTGCACATGTTGTAAACTTTATGTGGCCCATCTGTTAAGGAGTTTGTTTTCCAAATTTGCAGGGGCTTGGCACTTCTGTACTGAGTACCAGAACTAAATGTGACACCGATTTTTACCTTTTCAATCATTTTAAATTGCATGGGGCTGGTGTTGGAAAGGGTCAGGGAAGCAGAAGAAATACAGAAGCAGTAAGGCAACAGTTAAACATCATAGCTTGGGCAAACCTGTACTTAACATCCACCATGATGACAGCAGTAGCAATGCTAAGGATATATTGAGTATTCAGGTTCAGTTGTGGGCTGAATGTGGGCACAGCTTGGCATTTGAAATCAGGCAGATTCAGATGATGATGTTTTCTCACAGTTAATGCAGAGACCATAGATAATAATTATGTTGCTGAGCCTACAGTGAATCTTTACGACGGATCCTCTATTAAACTGGCAAAATAAGAGGATAATGTCTCCAGCACTAACAAGTTGGCAGGGAAGTAGCTGGCATCCCCTCCCACTAATGTTCCATCTGTGCGAACCTTCAGTAAGATCCAGGATATTGTTTCCCCACACAGGTTGTCCCTGCAGTGTAATCAAGAGAGAGAGACCAAGCATAGATATCTTTATTGTTTTTGAAAATGACTGCCATTGGAGGGAAAGCAGAGCCTGGGATTGAGGGCTATTGCTGTTATGTCCTTCTAAGAAGAATCCATGCAGTGATGTCGACAGGAAAATAACCATTTCTAAGCACCAGCTTGTCATCCAAGTGACATAAAAGTCACAGAACAAGGAGAACAGTTTCTAACCAGGATTCATGTTAGAAAAGCCTTTTGTTTCTTTTCCTGGAAACTTGGAAAATTGTTTTTGTTTAAAAATATCTTTTCTGTTGATTGCGAACACAGTGCATGTTACTTTCCCAGCCTTGACGCTCCTCCAGCATCCCCAGTCTCTGTATCAGATTTTGCTCTAAAAGCACCGGGGAGAAGAAAGAAAGGCTTGTGAATGCAAAGCAGGGTGCACAAACCAGCTGAGGCAAATCAGGACTCCAATGCTTGAAATGATGTCTGTCAGCGTGCACTTCCCATGCCACCCAAGAAGTGTCCCCTGATGTTTCAGGCAGCTGTCACATCTGCCTCCTCTCAGCTCCAAAATAGTCATTTGATATTTAAAATATACTGCCTTGTGTTGGAATTATTGTACTTCATGGCTTATTTATTTCTCCTTTCATATAGTTCACCGTGCCTGAAATAGGGCCTCATTGGATGTACTTTTGTATCATGACAAAATAAGCAAAGTCTAAGCTACTCCTATGGAAAACCATGCACAGAGACGCACCCTCATGTTACTCACTAACGTAAGGAGGCATATGCCGTACTCACCTCACCTCAGTGGTGGACTCTCCGTGGAATAACAGATAATAACTAATATGCTATTAATTTAAAATGCTAGTGTGCTTTTATGCACTGGTTCTGGGCACTTTATATCTTTAATACATTTAAATTCACCATAGGAAGTAGCTATTGTTATCATCACCATTTTATAGATGAGAAGACAAAGGCACAAAAGAGTTTAAATTTTTTTAAGATCTTACAACTAGTAGGTGCCGGTGTTAGCCAGCATGTGATCTGTCTTCAAAACTCAAATTCTTAATCACTCCACACACTGCCTCTAGATGGAAGTCCTAAACGTCCATGAGGGACATGAATCCTATTATATCATTTTTGCAGTATCTCTAAGATCTTGCACAAGACAGAAATTTAGAGGAGGCAAAGGAGGTTTTAATTATCTGCTTCTTCATGTATTTTCCTTCATGGAATTCACTTTGAATACATTTTAGGGGTTTGAAGAAACCCAGGAAATTATTTCCTTCTATCTTCTCTTCAATTCATACGCTTAACTCCTACCCAACATTTGTTCACTCCCTTCCTCCTCCTCTAAACAAAGCAGAAGCAAAGAAAAATATTAATGCTACAAGAGACATTTGCAATGATCTATGCAACCTTTTCTCTGGAAGGTTCCATCGTTATTGGATTCACCTAAAACTTCCTATTCCTCCAAGCATGGTCTCACTGGAGTTTCTTTTCACCTGACGGCAGCTTACTTACCTCCCACTGCCTTTTGTTCATAGCCACATCCTAGTGTCAAACAGTCTTTTTAGAAGACTGGTGTTTAATTGCATTGGGATTTCTTCACCTAGACTGTAAACTCCATCAGAACAAAGACCAAATATTTTATTTATGCAGTATTCCTAGTTCTGTACATTACAGTGGGCACTTAAAAGGTATGTTTTGAAGAAATTAATGAATCCAATACAAAGCCCTCATTTTACAGAGGAGGAAACTGCTGTGAAATTGGAAACGTAAAGTGGCTGATCACAATCCCATATCTAGTCAGTAGAAAAGCTGACCTCAAGTCAGCTGTATTTTCCATTATGAAAGATAAGTTGTCATTCACAGCCTAAATCAAACCTGACTTTATTACTACCTGAAAACAATAGCCCAGCAATAATAGCTATTTTCTTTATATCTTATAATGCATATAATCTGTAGCATTCATTTAGTTCTGGTGCATATGTCTATATTTTACTTTTCTCTACCTAGATTATAATTACTTTAAAGTTAGAAATGTACCCTACCTTTCCTTTTCCATTCATGGTGCTTTGGTTGCTTGAGTGTTTGAGCTTGGAAAATTAGGAGTTAACCATCTTATTCATTTTTTCCTCTTCTATCATCACCTCTAATTATAATCCCAAGTACATCCTCAACTGCCAATCTTGCTTCCAGCTGTTTGAATAGTTCCATGTCTCCATGTCTCCCTTAGAACCTGAAAAACACTCTGGACCACTAGCAACTGTCACACAACCAAAAAGGTCATTGAGATTGGGTTAAGTGGACTTACATTTTTTCCCTTAGATGATCTCTGCGAAAGTGCAGGAAATAATTACCGTGCATGAAGACTGTTGTGTTTTGGTGTGCAAGTTACAAGGACTCATCACAGAGAATATCTTGAGTGATGGTGTCTGGAAGTACAAGCAGGCCTCAGACGGCCTGTGTACAGATCAAAAATCTAAGTACTTTTTTTTCATTCTATCTCTCTCTCTCTCTCGCTCTCCCTGTTACTCTCTCTCAGCCTACCTCTATCTTTCTCACTTTCTCTCTCTCAAGGAACACATGATCTGTCTTTCTTCTATTTGACTGCTTTATCATTCTCTCTCTCTGCATCTGTTACCTTTGCCTCTTTATGTACATACTGGACATCCATTACCTTATAACTCCCAAGTATACAAATTACAGGTATCTGTAGATTCCAATTCCAAGATCCTGAAAGAGCCAATATGATTGCACCAACTTGGATCAGGTGGCCTGTACACGGTCTACTCAGTAATGGCCAGGAGTCACGGTCACAAAGAACAGATATCAGTTTCTGCCATTTGACATGGCCTCTGCTAGACTTCATGGAGAAACATATAGGTGAGAAAGTCAAAGTGTTACCTTCAAAAATTTAGTAATAGGTTGCAGAATAAGATCCAGAATTGTATATTCTTAATAGTTTGTATTATCTTTCCTACTATGAAAGAAGACAGGAAGTGCCATCATTATTTGATCAGAAAAATGGAGGAAAGACCATTATTTTTTTCTTCAATATTTTACCATTATACACACCTCAAAATATTGGAGCCCTTTCATTTCTTATTCAAGCTAACCCCTTCACTGAGGATAGAGAAAATAGGGGAAAGATGTGTAACTTCTTCAAGGTCCTTGTAATGTTAGGCTGTAGTATCCATCTTCTAGGGTCTACCATGATTGCTGGACCCCTTAGTATGACACCAGCATTCCAAGCAACCAACTAAATAAAGGGAGTAAGAAAGAAACATTCCCTTTCTTTTAAAATAGCACTTACCAGAGGCTCCACTTAATAATTCTTACTTATGTAATTGGTTAGAACTATTCATATGGCCCATAAAGATGCAAAATAGGTGGATATATATAATTCTTTTACTTGGGCTCAGCTGAGAACTAGGAATCCATTTCCTTATAAAAGAGAAGAGCAGAATGGGTCTATTATAGGTCAGTAATCTGTACCACAGCCTTTAGTTCTTATCCTCAATCTATTTCTCTTGTCCATAGCTTCTGATCATGGTGACAGTCTTTCTTGCCTCTTTCAAATCTTACCTTCCTTCCAATATTGTGATACTGAACTATGCCCACACTTTTTATTTTCTGGTTACTTTGTAACTTTACTTTCCTTGATTTCTCAGTTTCCTCCTGCCCTCTAAGGATAGATGTCCCAAACACTCTGTCATTTCCTCTTTGCATCTGCTTTCACCCACCCCCACCATTTAAACTATCAGCACTGTTTTCTAGCTTGCTTTCTCTCTCTCTCTCTACCCCCCGTCCCCGCCCCTCAACTTCCATTTTAGGTTACCTGCTGATCATTTTTAATTAAAAGCCGAACACCTCCCAAAAATCTATTGAGGTCTAAGAAACAAATTTATACTCAAAATGTAATGCAGAGAAATTTCAACAGGAAAACTAGGATTCCCTATATTAGATAAGTTTGTTTATTCAATACCGACATCACACCCTGCAGTTTTTCTTGGGTCCTACAATAATTATTAAAGTTAACTACTAGCACAATGATTTGTTCTATGTCTCTGTTTCCTAGTATACTAGGTCTTGAGAACAATAAAAATATATCTTTTGTTATAGCACTGTATCTCCAATGACTTGCATAGTGCTTTGCACATAGTAATCATGAAGAATAGCAAATGGATAAGTAAATGAATGAAGGTATCATTTGGTTGCCTTCCCAGAGTTCTCATAGGGTGAAATTACCATGGTCCTCAATGTTTTATCTTAGTTTTTAAGCAGACTAAGAATGAGTTTGTGCTCATTGGTGGAATCAACTCCCACATTCAAAAGATCAATGTCTGTTTACCAAATAATTTTCCAAGAGAGATACAAACACTGGAGTGTGTAGAAGAGTTGTGTTACCCTATCTAGTGTTGGAAAACCTACATGAGAAGTTAAATTATATTTAGAAAGTTCATTGGAGATCAGAGAATCAGAGCAAAAAGGCATAGTCAGGTGATTTAAAATTTAGTGTAGTTGGGCCCAGATATACTGACATTTCTATCTTCATAATAGGGGTAATTTTGATCATAGGGGCAAAACACTTGAAATATGTAACTTATACTTAGTTGTCCTTCCACAGCCCTTAAGAGAATAATAGATCTGAATTGAAATTCCAGCTCTGTGTGATCTTGAGCAAGCTTCTTTTCTTCTCAGTCTTCTGTTTCCTCATGTGGAAAAAAATACATCAATACACGTTGTAAGCATTAATAAGATAATTAGGTAAAATATTTAGTGTAATTCTGGCATTTAGTGTTCACTCAATCAATAAAGAATATTATTTCCATTCTCCAGGCTTCCATAAATAATCAATGTTTTTTAATCAACAGATTTTTTTGTTATTTACATTTTTTTTGGCCTTCTAACTTTTATTTTAGCTTCAGAGAGTACGTACACAGGTTTGTTACATGGGTAAATTGCACATCACAGGGTTTTGGTGAACAGATTATTTCATCGCCAAGGTAATAACCATCGTACCAAACAGGTCGTTTTTCTACCTTTATCTTCCTCCCAAGCTTTACTTTCCCAGTGTCTATTGTTCTCTTCTTTGTGTTTATGTGTACTCAATGTTTAGCTCCCACTTAGAGGTGAGAACAAACAGTATTTGGTTTTCTGTTCCTATGATAATTTGCTTAGGACAACGACCTCCAGCTCCATCCATGTTGCTCTAAAGGACATGATCTTGTTCGTTTTCATGGCTTCATAGTATTCCATCAAGAATATGTACCATATTTTCTTTATCCAGTTAGATATGCCAAGATATATCCCAGTCTTATAGGTCAGGAAACCAATTTTTATATCTCTATTATGATTTATTGTGTTTTGATTTAATAGTTTAAGTCTCAGAGGCTCTTGGTATCCAAAGCTCAGATATCTCCAGTAATCATCAGCCTGTTGTTTAAAAAAGTCACTTTATAGTAATTTCCCCTTTCTCTATAGTTTTTCTGTTTTCAGTTTCATTATTCCATGGCCAACTGTGGTCCAAAAATATTAAATAGAAAATTCCAGAAATAAGCAACTCACAACTCTCTATTTGTTTATCATCCTGAGTGGCATGATGAAATCTTGTGCTTACCCACTCCATTCCACCCAGGATGTGAATCACCCCTTGCCCAGGATATCCATGCTGTCTGTGCCACTCACCTGTTAGTCATCAATATTATCTACTCCTGACATGCAACCGTCAACATTGTCATGGCTTGATAATCCAGGATCACTGGAAGCAGATGATCATCTATCTGACGTATGGTCAGAAGGTCAATATTGTAGTAGCCTAACACTGCATCACAATGTCTATGTCATTCACTTTACTTCGTATCATCATTCAGACATTTCATCATTTCACATCATCACAAGAAGGATGAGTACAGTACAATTGATACTTTTAGAGAGAGATTCCATATTTTAGAGAGATACATAACTTTTATTACAGCATATTATTATAATTTTATTATACTATTATTGATAATCTCTTACTATGCCTAATCTCTTATTGTGTCTTTTTTTTTTTTTAAGAACGA
>NW_016107794.1:510000-514751 GCF_001604975.1 Cebus imitator
CTTTAAAAAGTGGATGATAAGAAACTTCTGGGAATTAAAAGAACTTGTTTTAACCCAATGCAAAGAAACCAAGAACGTTGAAAAAAGGTTTGAAGAAATCTTATTGTGTCTTATTATGCCAAAAGCATAAACTAAACCTTATCACAGGTATATATATATATATATATATATATATATATATATATATCTGAAAATACATAATATATATATGGTTTGGTACTCTCCATGGTTTCAGGCATCCACTGGAGGTCTTGGAACATATCTTTTATGGATAAAGAGGCACTACTGTAATGATAATAATAATAATTACATTTCCTGATTTCTGCCTCCATTCACTAATGACCTTCAGCTCCCAAAAGAGCTACTCTCCCACACACAGAAATATTACTGAGAGTCCCCAGGGTGAGTCTCACATGGGCTAAATGAATATCTCAATGGCAGTGAAGGGTTTCCCTCCCTCCCTTTCTTCTTCTTGCTTTCTTTTATTGATGGGTTTTGCTTGCCCTCTATTAAAGATAAACTTAGTCCTAGCAGCAAAATCGAAGAAGAGACTCCATCTTGTCCTCTATTTTTTCTTTCCAAGTTCACTTTCACCAGTCTTTCCTCCCCTCTTCAGCAGAAACTCCCAAAATCCCACTTACTCATGAATTCATGGACCTCTGGTGGACAGAGAATAGATTTCCTTGGCTACAAAATTTTAATTCCTGCTTAGATTCATCTGGGACATCTGCTGACTTACTTATATTACTTTTAAGTTGTCAGGTCACATGTCACTGCAGTTTCTGTCTTCCTATAATTTCTTTCAAATAACTTCTCTTTCTATAATCCATAGTTCTGGTAACAGTACCAAGCCAAAAAAAAAAAAAAATCTCACAGTAGTTTCAGGCTCTCTCTTTCCTTTGTTTCTCACCATCAATACCGATTTCTGCAGATTTTACCTCTAGAATATCTCTTATTTCTATTTACATCTTTGTCAATTTTTACAGCTGCTAACCAAAATGAGTCATTAGCTACTCTTGCCTGTATTGCTAAGTTCTCTTAATCTGTCTCTTTGCCTTCTATCTCCTTACCTTTCATCTATTCAACAGTGTTCTGGTCTACAAAACTTGAACACTGGATGAAATCTTGCAGCTCTAAGAGTCACTGAATCCATGAAAACCAAGTTGAACTAACAAGATATTTTTGTACTAATTTATACCACTGTTTCCTCCCATTTTAGGTAAATCTGATGAACTGGGTCATTTTTTTTCAGTTCAGACTGAAAACAAATTGTTAGAAGCCAAGCTATACTCTTCTTTGAAAACCAAAAGTAAATGTCCCAGATTTCAAATGTAGAAGTTGCAAAGAAGTACACCAATTGAAGGGGTTGCTACAGGACTACTTTTATCCTAACTAGAAAAAAAGTTAAGCCTGAAAAATATCTGGAATTATCCATAGGCAATTATGAGTAGCTGCTGTAGTGCAAAAGTAATGTTCATGCCATCCTCCTTGAAGCAACAAGCTCCATAAGAACAGGGTGGGGTTTGCCTTGTATACCCAGCACACAGCATCTAGGACCTGATACATAGTTGATATCAGATAATTATTTATTAAACATATAAACTAATGGATATCTATTCAAAGTGCAATTCCAATGCTCTATATGGTTTATAATTTCATGAAATTAGGAGCAGTATTTTGCTTATCTTTCTACACCCTGTAGGGCTCTGTACAGGGCTTTACACAAACAAAGCATGTGAACAGATTTAAATGATTGGTTTTATATATATATATAGATACATTCATGCATATCACCAAAGGAAGTAATTCTTTCAGTATGGGCAATGCACAACAGAATCTGAAAATGGAAGAAGCAGCCATAGAAGGATGGTGGAAAACCTACAAGGTAAGGGCTTCTCAAAATCATTCCCAACTTGGCCAGAAGCCCTTGAATGAGGTCCCTCAGGAGGAAGCAAAGCAATCTCTCTCCAAAGAGATTTCCGTTAACAAAGGGGTAGTACCACCTCCTTCCCAGCTTTGTGCACACTGGCTTCAAACTCCAATATTACTTTGGAACAAAGAAAAGCAGCTTTCCCTTCTCTCAAAGAGAATAGAAATATTGTTAATGAAAGAATATTTGCCGAACTTGCAGACAGATAACAAGGTATTCACTAGCCAAATACTTTGGAAAAGTTCAGACACATTTCAGAGCTCAAATGCCACATCTATCAAAGGAGCTGATGCTACCAGACCTGTCTTCCAAACACCCTTGTTCAGGAAATAAAATATCACATACATTAAAATGCTTTTGAAAACACAAAATGAGGTACATGTGAGGTGGCATTATTTGCTGTTGCTGGTGACCCTGGTGCAAACTGTAAGAATACCTAAATATCAGTAATCACCTGAGTGCACATCCCTGAGGTGTGGCTGTTCAATATGATTGATTAAAAAGAGTGCCATAAGAATAAAATTTCCTAAATAAATTTTCAGTTTAGGACACAGTCCATTTCTATGATTCCAGGTGCAAGTTCAAAAGTATCTCAAGGAAGCCAAGAGGTAATTAAAACTATTTTAATGAAGAAAAAAATCAAGAAGGACCAATGGTATTAGGGGGAAAAAATGGCAAGGAAAATGAGTTGTACATCTAGGACATTGGATATTTCCAATTATGTTAAATTGAACAAGGAATATGCCACTCTGGTTTTATTACTTAAAAAAATAACAAAAAACTCAAAGTTTTTCTTTCAAGATTAAGTTATCAGTTCATTCACTTTCATTCATCATTTTTCTTTATCTCTGTTGGTGTTATCTATCCCTCTGTATTTTTATGTTTGGTGATTTCACAATTCCACACATGGTTGTTTTATCATCTTCTATTACTAGCTTAAAAACAAATCAAAAAGCCCCTCTTTCTTCCATGCTGTCTTCTCTTATCTTTGCAGCAATTTTTCTATTTTCTACTATTACCAATAATGTTTAATTTCTACTACTTTTGATCTTTACTTTTCTTCATCTAATTTACATGACTTCTCTGGTGTTTCTGCCTTATATTGATATCTCTTCTGTGATTTAACCCTTCTCTCTCTCAATCCTACCATTCTGTCCTCCTTTTTTATTATGATTTTAAAGCATGTGATGGAGGCTTTAAAAGGTCACAGAAAGAGTGATTTCTGGAGTGAGGGAAAGCCACAGCAAAAATCACTTATGAATTAGCGTATATCTGTGAGTTTGTGGGGGCCGATGGTTGACTCAAATCACTAGGTGGCAGTAGTTCAGACCTGACTGTTCAGATAACTGTGTCCTTCTCTCTTCTTCCTTAATGTTTATGTCCTATATACCAATTTTTATTCAAAAACTCATGTGTTCCTCTGCAGCATCTACATTTGAAATCTAGGACATGTCACATTAGTTCTCAAAAATAACATACTTAACATTTAAGGATTTATGACTGCTGATTTCATCCTAAACTGGGGAAGAAATGGTTTTGTTAATTTGCTTTTTTTTTTTTTGATATTAAAAAAGTAAATTTAAAGACATTTATATGCAAATGTGCTGATGAATAAAACTCCACTTCAAACATTTAGTTTATGAAGTAGAATGCATTAATGAGCATTTCATAGAAACAAGCCTTCCAATACTTCCAAATCTTGATTATTAGATAATTTGGGTAGTCCATAGTGTGACCTATTGAATATATAGTGCATACCTGCTACATTTTGCCTACCCTTCACCTTTTCCTTTTGAGAACTGACTCTGCTATACCATTTACTAGCTACAAGACTTTCAACACATTATGAAAGCTCATTGTGCCTTAATTTTTTCCAACTTTAAATTGGGAATGTTAATGGTACATACCTAATAGGGGTACTGTAAAGTTTAAGTGAGTTAAATATGTAAAACATTTCGAATGGTATCTGGCATGAATTTCTCCATGTTAGATATTTGTTCAAGGTATCCTTAGATCACCTGTTATGTTTAAGCATTAGATTGGGGGATACAGGTTAAAAGGGAAGTTCCCCCCAAGTAAATTTTAAAGCAAAGATGCAGATAAGTAACCACATTATTAACAATGCAATTTGGTAAGTGGGATTTGGGAGGAGGGGCACAGAATTCTATAGGATGAAAGATCAATTTACACCAGATTTGGGTATATAAAGGAGAGATGAAAATCGTCTCAGATGAAATTACACCTCAGTTAAAAATCTAAGGCTGAGAATGTTTGAATGGATATATTGGGGGAAGAAGGTTAGAAAAGGTGTTTCTGGGAGAGAAATGAGCACATATTCTTCCCACAGCCAGACTAAGAAGGTAATACCGGCATTATTCAGAAATTAGGCCATTTTTTCTTAATGCTCACAAGTATCTTTGAATAATTCATTTTGAGTCTCTATAAAGCAGAAGAAGCAAAGGAAGTATTTCAAAAGCCAAGAAGAAACTATTATAGACCGGCCTACTGAAGTGTGACTGTGAAGTAATGAAACAGATTTTTAAACAAAATGTGACATGAATCTTTTCTCTGATAATATGCTGATCTCCTCCATATGAAATGCTACTAAATGTTTTTGAATAAGGAATGCATCCATGAATCATATTTTCTAGGAGTAGTGATGGGTTTATACTGAGTCATCAATTATTCTCTCCTTGGGAACAATTGTGTGAATTTGCAAATCAGCTTGGTGTGGGAAGGGAGAAGGGCACAATCTGGAGCCAGTCACAAGATGAATCCACTGAACTCAAGAGCAATAAAAGCCTGAATTAAGCTTTTTTTT
>NW_016107794.1:514778-524229 GCF_001604975.1 Cebus imitator
AACTGACCTGAGGTTTTACTCACTAGAATGAGATCACCAGGGGTTGGCATTGGAGGGAATGAGTTCTCCACAATCTCTAGTCTCATATAAAGATGTGATCTTGATTTCCCAAATGGATAAAACAAACTTCCTACAGTATGCAAAACCTGAGCTGGCCTCTCCTTTTAACGGCAGACAGCAGAAACATAGAAGAATGAGTTTAACAGTCCAGAAATTTAGTAGGAAAGCCACCTACAAATCCTTGTAAGAAACATGCTTATGCAAGGCAGAGAATTGTGGACACTTTGTGTGATGAAATTTATGAGAAGCCCCAGGGGTCTCTGCAGGGAGCAAAGTGATTAAGTTGAGCACTTACTATAATTGCTTTCTACCATTTAGTTAAGTAGTGATTCAAATGCAGCGGTATGGTTTGGGTGACAAAAGGGTCATATGCATTCCTAGCTAGGGGTTTGTCCTTAATCTTCAATGTCTTTTTTTATCTTCCTCCTTATAAGCCTTTCCCTTTTTGTATTATCCCTATCAAACTGCAGAGTTAACACTATCAGGTCTCAGAATTCCTACTCTCTACACACACACACACACACACACACACACACACACACACACACACACCCTCCTTCAGAATTCAGATTTAGAAATGAAGTATGGAGTATAATCAGGAACCCTATGTAACTTTTCCCTGACCTAGAGCAATGAAGAACTTTAATAAATATGGGCAGTTTGAAATAAACCTGAGAGTCACGTTTGCCTGTCAGCAGGTTTATATACTTCATCTTGAAGGTTAGCTATTGGCAACCACTTGAGAATTTTTCCTATATAAAGTTTATGAACTAAAGGTCTCACTCTTAAAGACAATCTTGTCTTTCAGTGATCTTAATCCAGTAATTACTCCCACACTTCCTCTTATTTCTCCTATTTGAATTATGAAAAACCCTTTCATCTCTTCTGAGTAACTTGTGCCATCTGGTTTTTCAGGGATTTCCTGGAATAGTGAGCAAGGAGCTAGTGAAGCTGGGTTTTTGTTGTTGCTGTTGTTTTTCATTTCCCCATCAAGCCATCCAAAGTCATAAGACTCTGATACAGTTAGCACAGAAGTCTTCTCTCACTTCATAAACCTGATCATAGTCTCTCTACTTGAAAAAGAAACCTATCAACAAAAATCATTACTTTCTTATGATAGTTTTTTGCTTCAAATCGGCTGCAATAACCACATGCCTTTACTACCATGCCCCATAAAGCTCACGTAGTATTAAATATTCAACAATGCCCACCTGTAGCACACCGGTACGTATAACATATCATTCATTTTGTCCACCTTTGCCTCTTCTATTACTACTATTTCCTTATATCCTTACTATTTAAAATAAATCCAATCAACTATTTCTGGGCTCTTCTCTATTTGGGTTACTGCCTTGTGATGCACAGATGAACCTCCCTTTCTTCTTAGGAGCCACTCAGATTATTGGCTTTTAGCCTTTTTTTTTTTTCTGTTTCTCTGGACCCATTTTTATCCTCCACTCCACTCTCCTACCTTTGTTGGCTAACTAGTGGCTCCATCAGTGACTCCCTTTTCTCTTTTTCATCCCCTCAAGCCAGTCACTTAGCATGTAACCACAGGTTAGCCTTTTCCCATTCACTGCAGCCCCACACTAAAGCCAACTGAAAAACTTGCCCACTTAGGAAAAGAAAAAAAAGCCTGAAAGGAAATTCCAAACAAGTCAAGAATATTAAAAGCAAAAAAAAAAAAAGGTTAAAATATATTCAGTGAGGACTTTACGATGTAATCATCCAAGCATCTCTAAAACATTAGGTTTTGGAGTTGGGACACGAAAATTCAGAGATAAATGACTGACGCTCAAGTACATTTATAGTGTGGATATGGTGCTATACATTAGATATTAAAGGATAACCAATCTGCACCTAACATGTTGAAAGAGTTTTTCAATAGTAGACAATCCACTATTTACAAGTTAAGCCTCTGGCATGGGGAAATCAATGTCCATTCTCAAGCAATCTGCTGCCCTGGTTATAGCAGTTCTGGTTCAAAGGAGGCTTGCATTTAGATGCTTGATCTTTCTGTCCCACTCTAGATTTTTGGAATGGTGTGTTTTGTGATCATGATTTTTCCCTTGATTCCATTTCCTTATGTCATTTAAGAACATGAGGCTTTTAGTATGACTCACTGAATAGCAAATATAGCATCTTAGTGAACTGCAATTTTTCCTAATCAGAACATAAACTTGCTCTGTAATATCAGGCTGAGTCAGGAAAGTAAAAAAAAAAAAAGAAAAAAAAAGGAAAATGGCCACTGAATCACCTTAAGCTCTGAAAGAAAGGTGTCAAGGTACTTAATAAGAATCACACTATACTTCTTTAACATTCGCAGTATTATCAGGTAGTTATAACACTTCAATTTTTATCCCAGATCCTAAGCGAACTGAGATATAAATTGTCTTTAATCCCAAACCACCAAAGTCTGTTTTAAGTGGAAGCTAAGGGGCAGATACATTCTTCAACAGTCTTTATATACCCTGGTAGAAAGGAGGTACATAAGAAGAATAACCAGGGATCGTCTAGGCGCAGTGGCTTACGCCTGTAATCTCAACACTCTGGGAAACTGAGTTGGATCTCTTGAGGTCAGGAGTTCAAGACTAGACTGGCCAACATGGTGAAACCCTATCTC
The DNA here is from genome assembly GCF_001604975.1 of Cebus imitator. NCBI lineage: Eukaryota > Metazoa > Chordata > Mammalia > Primates > Cebidae > Cebus > Cebus imitator. The sequence continues at coordinate 517,462 of NW_016107794.1, forward strand.
TACTAAAAATACAAAAATCAGCTGGGCATGGTTACAGATGCCTATCTGTAATCCCAGCTACTCAGGAGATTGAGGTTGGAGAATCTCTTGAACCCAGGAGGCGAAGGTTGCAGTGAGCTGAGATCATGTCATTGGACTCCAGCTAGGGTGACAGAGTGAGACTCCATCTCAAAAGAGTAAATAAATAAATAACCAGGGATCAAATGTAAAGAGGGCTTCCAGGAAGTCAGTAGTATCAGGAGAAGACCTAAACTGGGCAGCTATTCTGGGACTGAATTCCAAGAGTCAGTCATCTTTTTTTTTTTCTCAGATTCCTCCTTTCTCTCCTTCAGCAGGAAGGATTCTAAACCCTGATCAAGCAATTCCAGTCAGGATAAGCTCTGTCTTTAGCCATGGGAGAAAAGCTCAGCTTCTCTGGCTCCTTGCTTTATGGCATTTGCCTAGTAGCAGGATTTCCAAGAATAACTACTGTCTGTGGTTTTCTCAAACCCTACTCCCTAGGGAAACCAGGGAGTGTAAACTTTTTTGGTCCCAAGGTGGTTTTCAGCATCAGCAAATGTTTGCCTTGAGTTTTAGCCAGCATCTTATTTTATCCAAATGAACTCTTGGATCTCAGTTTATGCAAACTAAAATGCCCACCAGACAGATCAGTAAGTTCCTATTCTGTAACATGAATAGGAACGGAAATAATTAAGTGGAGGCTATGTGACCTCTAGAAACAATCTTTGGTTGAGTGGCAGGTAGAGCAAGTTGGATTTAAAATATTATTTTGAGGCACAATTGATGCTGATTGCTAGTGAAGGGAGCTCTTCTAACACACTTCTTTGACTAACTCACAGAGAAATTTAAGAAGGAAAACAGAGTGTCTCTAAAGATTCATTTGTAATGGAAAATGAAAAACAGAAGAAGGACACTAAGCAAAAAATCCCTGACTTTATTCAGCCCTGCACACGTAGATAATCTTTTCGAGGAAATGGTTTTTGCCTCTTGATTCAAAATTAGAATTCCAAATTAGATGGAACACTTATGAATGTCTTCACAAACTTGAGTAGTAAATAAGCCATATAACTTTTATTTCTTAATTTACCAACCAAAACCTTTACCTGTCATATTAACAGGAAGCTCACCAGAAAACCAGCGTAGTATAGCAGGAACATGCGTAGATGCTGGGACCAAACTGGCTCCATCTCTCTCCTCACTTACCAGTTCTATGATGTGGGGAAGCTTAGAAAGGTTAACTCCCAATTTTACACAATGATAGTTAAGATGGGATTGTGTAAGCAGTCAGAGCATGGGGTTGGATTGATTCACTTCTGTTCACCTTTCTTTGCCACGTGGTACAGCTATGGACACATAGTCTTATAAACTGGACAGAGAAGGCTATTGACAAGTCCTAACAATCTGACAGATAAGGCAAGTCTCCGCAGATACAGGTTCCTAAACAGGCCACCACGAAAACTTCAGGAGAATGACTCCCCTCCCTCCAAGGCTGTCTATTTGAAAGAAATGGTGTATTCATTTTCTGCGGCTGCTGTAACAAATATACAGCTTTAAAACAACAGAATTATATTGTCTTGCAGTCCTGGAAGTCAGAAGTCTGAAATCAGTTTCACTAGACTGAGGTCAAGGTGCTAGCTGGTCTGTGCTCCTTCCAGAAGCTTTAAGGGAGTCTCCTTTCCACACTTTTCCCAGCTTCCGATGGCTGCCAGAACTTTGGCTTGTGGCTGTTTCATTCCAGTATCTGCCTCTCTGGGTATATCACCTTCTCCTCGTGTGTGTGTGTGTGTGTGTGTGCGTGCGTGTGTGTGTGTGTGTGTGTGTGTGTGTGTTTGTGAATTCTCCATCTGATCCCCCCTTTAGAAAGATACCTGTGATGGCATTTAATGCCCATCTAGATGATCCAGGATAATCTCCCCATCTTAAGATTCTTAATCACATCTTTTTTTTTTTTTTCTTTTTTGAGACAGAGTTTCATTCTATCGCCAGGGTTGAGTGCAGCGGTGCGGTCTCAGCTCACTGTAAACTCTGGCTCCCTGGTTCAAGCGATTCTCCTGCCTCAGCCTCCCGACTAGCTGGTACTACAGGTGTGCACCACCACACCCAGATAATTTTTGTATTTTTTTAGTAGAGACGGGATTTCACCATGTTGGCCAGGATGGTCTCAATCTCTTGACCTTGTGATCCACCCGCCTTGGCCTCCCAAAGTACTGGGATTACAGGCGTGAGCCACCGCGCCCGGCCAATCACATCTTTAAGCAGCCTCTGTTTCCCCATATAATTAACACTCGTAGGTACCAAGCATGAGACATGGATGTCTTTTAGGGTTCTATTTTCCAGTCTGCCACTAATGGATTATGCACCTTCACTTTGAAGACCTAAACCATCACCCTATTCTCTGACCCCAATGATCTGCACACTATCAGGGCCCAGCAGGTTTTCCTTTTCAAATTTACATAGAAAGATTTTTTTAAAAAAATCATACTCCCTTTCTGAAAAAAAAAAACAAAGCTATCATTCAGCATGCTCAGTGTAGTTTTTTCCTCAAAGCCTCAGACCCTCAAACTCAGAAGGCATAAGATCATTATTCACTTTCCCAATGATAGACCTGTCTGCCTGCCCTACTACCTGCAGACACAATATTTACATCTCAGGAAAAATGATATCCCTCTGTAACATTATCTTTGTAAAATGGGAAGACTGTCCAGTGCTTCAAGAATATTAATCCCTCTAAGGACATCCAAGGTGACTCTCTAGCTTGTCTCTCACCAAAGAAAAGCAAATAAAAAGCAACATTGTCTATGCAATGCTGAAACAAATAAATACATAAATTCCAATCTGTGCTGTGAAGTGGTGTGAAAACCAGGGATCTGACTAAGGAGATTCCTCTTCTTGTCTCTCTAAAATATTTTACAGAAGTTTAGTCCCCTACCTTCATGGTTAATATTCTCTTTCCCCTAGGCTTACCCACTCAATTCATATTATGGTTGGCAGGCGTGGTTGTTAAGGATGTGGACTCTGGCCCCAGAGGCTACGGTTGGAAGCCATGTTCCAGCCTTCTCCTAGCTGTCTAGTCAAGGACAAGTAACTAAATCTCTTCTCTATACTTTTTTCTGATCTATAAAAGAAAAGTGTCTGCTTACTGTCTACTACGAAGAATAAATACATAAGTAAAGTGCTTAGTATCTGCCCGACACATGCTCTACACATAATAGACATTACTATCATCGCCCTCTTTCCCTTCCTCATTCTTTCCATGTAGAAAGCTACCATTTGTCCACACCACCCCACCCCCATTCAGTGAGAGCTTTGACACATAATTTAGAGGCTTGCTTTCTACTTCAAGGACCGGAATGATGATAGATGATTTTCTCATCTTCAATGACGATTCATTTCCAAGCTCTAAATCTCCAGGGGTGGAGCTTAAAATTCAAGAACCTCCATTCCCCTCATATATGACCTGTTCAAGGCCTTAGGAACTACTCTTTGTCATTTGCATTTAAAATTTATATATATATATTTTTAAAGACATCCCTCCCCTATTGGCATAAGCTTCAGACTTCACAAAATCTGAACCTGTATCTGCTCTTTGCAGTGATCTTCTGCACCTCAGCCCCATTCTCCAGTTGCCACTCCGGAAATTGGCAGCAGCCTAACCAATCCCTGCACTAAAATCACCTTACCCTGAACATAACACTCTAATCTTTGCAGATTTCTTCCCAGGATTCCTAAGGAATTAGTTTTTTGACTATTATTTTGATCTTTATAAATTTTTAATTTTTAAAAAAATTATAGAAACTATGTGATTATATGTTTTTAATCCACAGTTAATCAAAAACTCAATTATTCTCCTATGTAAAATGTGCCCAACAAATTTGAAAACCTTGCACTAAAGTTACTAGTCAAGCCAAGGCACAAACCAAGCAGACCTTATGAAACACAGATCATCGGCTTCAGACTTCTCTGCTTTATGTCAGGACTTTCCTTACGATGTTGGTATTCATCAGAGATATACACAATGAAATTATTTTCAGGAGTTCTCTAACCTCCAAAACATACCCAATTTCACCAATTACTAAGAGCTTTACTTCAGAGGAATAAAAATGTAATACAAATGACTTTATCTGTGTTCTTGCTTTAGGCCCAAACCTAATATTTCAGTGCCTTAACCATCAAAAATTTAAATTTACTGGGTGAAATCAAAGATGATGATATTAAAGAGCTCCAATGATCTGCTTGGAGTGTGTGTGTGTGTGTGCGTGTGTGTTTTTATTGTTCTGGAATAATGTAAACATTAAGAGGAACTACACCTAAGTGTAGCAGAATTCAGATTGCTGGATTTTAATCCCCGACCTACCGATTACCTGTTGTGAGACCACGGCCAATCTCTCCTTTCTTTAGTTTCCTCATCTTTAGAGATATTACAGAATCTACACAATCAGGTCGTTTTGAGGGTTAAATAAGCTAAAATGTGGAATAGTAAGCACTCAGTAACTATTAGCTATTTTTATTATGAAATAACACTTTAAACAAGCAGGTCAACTATTGGAGCTCCATTAGAAATATTTCATTAAAATTTTTAATTTTAATGAAAAATTTGTGTAGGTTTTTAATATGATCATATTTTTATATAAGGCTTTACCTTCAACGTAAACTAGACTAGGATTCACTTCTGAAATAAAAGGTTATAGGAGAAGAATCTTACAATCTTGACATACAAACTTTAGTAATATAATCTAAGGAATGAGTTTCAGATAAATTGCCTTTAAAATATGCATTTACATGTAGAGAATAAACCAGAAACTTCAAAGACTAAAGGCATACCTAAGACTCTGTCCCTTATCTTGGAAGAATATTCTTAAGAAGATTAATTCCCTCTTCAAATGTTTGTTAAAGACAGCACAGTGATATAATTAGACTATAAAATAATAATAATAAATGTGCACTCTCATTAGCTTACAATCTGGTAAGAGAGAACAACTAAGAACACCTTTATAATGCTGTGAAAAGTACTATGATAGATTAACATATAGGCTTTTAAAGTATTTAAGCTTAAGGTTTCACTTAATTGTAAATAGCTCACCCTCTTTAAGACCATGTTAGCCATATTAAACAGTCTAGCCATTTGTTTTCATTATATATATATATATATATTAAGTTTTCATATAGTGTGTGTGTGTGTGTGTGTGTGTGTGTGTGTGTGTGTGTGTGTGTTTTGAAACAGCATCTCACTCTGTTACCCAGGCTAGAGTACAGTGGTGCCATCTCAGCTCTCTGCAGCCTCCATTTCCTGGGCTCAAGTGGTCCTCCTATCTATGCCTCCTGAGTAACTGAGACCACAGGCCATTTTCATTATTATCTTCATTTTAGACTTTAGTTACTAATGAGCTTATCTTTGTGCCATCATGACCTGAAGCCATGAAAATGTGTTCTATTCTATTCCTCAGATGAAATTTTCGTGTCAAAAAATGGTAACATTACTGGTTCATTTGGTCCTTTAAAGAGGTTAAATACAGAGCTATTCTCTATTAGTTAATACAGGTATGTATCCTAGAGTCTCCTTAGACAGGAAATAATTAAGCCCACTTGTCATCCTTACCAAAATAGTGCCTGGGAAAAGAAGAAATCCCAGGAGAGGATTAGTGCAAATTTACATCAGATATACAGCTAATCCAGCACCCAAGATAGGATTTGCATTTCAATCAATCAAAGCACAGGGACTTGCATTTTGACACCAAATGCAGAAAGTCAGAGAGCTACAGTTAGGCCTTGGAAGGCTGCTGATTTGGAAATGTCTTATGTGAGTCATTCCACTCTGGTGTAAAGAAATTGAGGACTTTTCCCAAGGTGCTAAAGGATGTGGAAGTCATTCTCCCACCCACTAGGTGTGGGTGCAATGACTGATGCATCACTGGGTGTGGCTGAGTTATGTCGCAACATAAATAAAGTCCTAGCAATGCAATTGCTTGGAGTGAGCAAAATTCAGCCTCACTTCAGGATAACAGCATGCAGTAGTTGCTCTCTCTGCTTCCCAAGAGCAGAAATAAGAGATTGTTAAAATGCGGAAAGAAGGAGTGAACAATTTTCTCCCCCTTATGTTTAAGGAGGGGTCTAAAAGACAGATGTAAGCGAAATGAATTATACGTCTCAGCCTCCTTCACCCTTATCTGGAGTGAATAGACTGCTTTGTCATATAGCTGCCTAAGCCTAATCCTCCACACTCCCATAATCTTCTCAGTCTACTGCCTGAGTACCTTTGAAGCCAGGATTTAAAATCCTATAAATAGACACAGGATTACTGGCTGCAGACTGCAGAAAAACTTTCAGTGCTTCCTGGAAAGTTCAAGGAAGGATGTATAATGGCATGAGAAGAGGTGAATGGGGAGGGGAAATGTCCATTTTTAAGAGAAATAGTAAACTGTAACTTAACACAGTATTTCAATAAACCTGACTTTTCTTTTTGTGACTCTAAGAAATTTTTTGGATTTTCACAATTAAATATTGCTTGTAATCCCAGCACTTTGGGAAGCCAAAGTGAGAGGACTGTTTGAGGCCAGCAGTTTAAGACCAGCCTGGATAACATAGTGAGACCCTCTCTCTATGAAAAAACAATTTTTTTTTAATTAGCTGGGCATGGTGGCACATACCTCAAGTTCCAGTTGCTCAGGAGGCTGAGGAGGATAGATCACTGGAGCCCAGGAGTTCAAAGCTGCAGTAAGCTATGATTGTACCACTGCACTCCAGCCTGGGTAACAGAGTGAGACTCTGCCT
>NW_016107794.1:524644-577784 GCF_001604975.1 Cebus imitator
AAGAAAGAAAGAAAGAAAGAGAAAGAAAGAAAGAAAGAAAGAAAAGAAAGAAAGGAAAGAAGGAAGGGAGAGACAGAAAAAAAGAAATAGAAAAAAGAAAAGATGAGGAGAAGAAAGGAAGGGAGGAAGGGAGGGAGGGAGGGAGGGAGGGAAAGAAACTGCATTCAGTTACTTTGAGATTTTATTTAGAAAATATCCAATTGTCTTCCACTGATTGAAATTCATCTCTTCTATAATCTCTGCATCACTGTTAAGGCTGGCTTAAGATATCCATCCACAAGCAATAGGAACACTTTTACACTGTTGGTAGGAGTGTAAATTAGTGCAACCATTGTGGAAGACAGTGTGGCGATTCCTCAAGGATCTAGAACCAGAAGTACCATTTGACCCAGCAATCCCATTACTGGGTAAATACCCAAAGGATTTGAAATCATTCTTCTATAAAGACACATGTACACATATGTTTATCGCAGTACTATTTATAATACCAAAGACTTAGAACCAACCCAAATGCCCATCAATGATAGACTAGATAAAGAAAATGTGGCACATATACACCATGGAGTACTAGTCAGCCATAAAAAAGAATGGGTTTATGTCCTTTGCAGGGTCATGGATGAAACTGGAAGCCGTAATTCTCAGCAAACTAACACAGGAACAGAAAATCAAACACCGCATGTTGTCATTCATAAGTGGAAGTTGACCAATGAGAACACATGGACACAGAGAAGGGAATATCACACACTGGGGCTTGTCAGGGATTGAGGGGATGGAGAGTGAGAGCAGTAGTACAAATACTTAATGCACATGGGGCTTAAAACCTAGATGATGGGTTGATAGGTGCAGCAAACCACCATGGCACACATATACCTATGTGACAAAACTGTACATTCTGTACATGTATCCCAGAACTTGAAGTAAAATTTAAATAAAAGACATCCATCCACAAATTCTATTAGCTCATTCTTGCCTGGGTTCTCTCATCGGCAGCCCTATTCTGTCTACAGATGCACCACAGATAGAGCTACTATTGCCTTGGAGTCAGGGTCCAGCAACGTACCATCTCCTGTACAGGTCTCAGGCAGACATGTTGGTTGAACAGCTAAGCCCTGTATATACTTTTAATAAATTGAGGTCCTCTAGATGAGCTCAGAGTAAGGGCTAATAAATATATCTTAACAATTACATTTAAGACTAGATTTGGAACTGATAATTAAGGAGAATTTTGTGGGTACCTGAGGTCTTAGGGCTGTTCACAAATATTCATTTTCATACTTTTTCCATTACATTAGGATGGTACTGCATCACCCTGATAAATTCAGGTGTGACTATATTATTTTCTTTGGCCAATAAATGGATGTTAAAAGTGTCATTTTCAAGCAGAAGCTTTGAGACACGGTGCGCCTTGCCACATATGCTTTTGCCTTTTCCATAGTAAACAGCAACATTCCAGATAACGGCTGAATCAGCAAGTAAGGACAACAATGATGTGAGGGCAGAGATCATAGACAACTCTTCGTGCAAAGCAAGAAACCACTGTACTTTTAAATGAGCGATATCTGAGGGTTATATGTTTGCAGCATAATCTAACCTCTCTCAAGGACTGTGTCCATAAAATGCTTCTTGGGTTCACTAAGTTGTTGAATATCATGGTCTTCCCATTTTTTTTTTTTTTTGTTGTTGTTGTTGTTGTTTTATGTCCTGCAACTGTGGAAGTCTTCTACTTTTAAACACATCTTTTAAGGAAGCTGGCTGTCACTGAATGTCTTCAGAGCAATTTTACACATCTTAAAAGCAGTCAAGGGAAATGAAAGTTAAGTCTAAATGTAATGAAATCCTGGCAGAGTTAAGAGTAGAACTCAAAGCTCCACTTGTCCTCTAGCTTCTATTGTATAAATATTTTTGTAGGAAAAGGTTTGCAGACAAAACTAAGCACATTCTTCTTTCACTCTGATTCTTCACTGGGGCAAAAGCAAATTTTTATCACACGAAATGTTGGAAAATAAATTTACTCTTAGTTCACCCACACTAGCCTAAATATTATTATTAAACTGATAAATAAACACAAACACATTTGAAAACAGAAAAGGTACATAGGTAGAGGTTTCCAGCTCTACTTTAATGAGACTGTATACTATAAACAATTTAATACTTCCAGCTATGCTAAGATGACATCTTAACATCTAACAACTCTCCTTTTAATCCCGATGGGATTATTACTGAAATAATTTCCCTTGTCATTAATTGAAATAGTTTTACTCCTTTGCAGTTTTTTCCCTGGGTCTATTTTATTTTAAAAATTCTTCATATCCCAATTTCTTTCTCAAGGTTTTAATAGAGTAAAACAAACATCATTTTTTCATTTGCCAGGTATAAATGAACATTTAGGATTGGTAAATGACAGAAGAATTTATTTCTCCAGAAACAAAAGATTGGTAAATGACAGAAGTATTTATTTCTCCAGAAACAAAAGATTAACTCCAAAAGCCTTTTAAAAATTGCATGACTTTTTGATAATCACCATTCTGACAGGTGTGAAATTATATCTCATTGTAGTTTTAATTTGCATTTCACTAATGATTAGCAATGTTGAACATCTTTTTATATACCTGTTGACTAAAGATAACAAATGTTGGCAAAGACATAGAGAAAAGGGGACTGCTGTACACTGTTGGTGGGAATGTAAATCAGCACAGCCATTATGGAAAACTGTTTGGGCATTCCTCAAGAAACAAAAATAGAATTATCATATGACCCAACAATTCCCTTTCTGGGCATTTACTCAAAAGATTTCAAATCAGTTTGTTGAAGAGACATCTGCATTCTCATGTTCATTGCAGCACTAATCACAATGGCCAAATTATGGAATCGACCTAAGTGTTCATCAACGAAGGAAGGGATATATAAAATGTGATGTACTATTCAACCTTAAAAAAAGAAAATTCTGTTCTCACTCATAGGTGGGTGTTGAACAATGAGAACATGTGGACCCAGGGAGAGGAGCATCACATACTGGGGGCAGTTGGGGGGTTAGGGGAGAGACAGCGGGGGGGGGGGAGGGAGGAGAGAGTGGGGAGTGATAACATGGGGAGAAATGCCAGATACAGTATGCATCTAAAGTAAAATAAATTAAAAAAAAAAAAAAGAAAATTCTGTCATTTGCAACAACATGGATGGAACTGGAGAGCATTATACTAGGTGAAGTAAGCCAGGCACAGAAAGACAAAGAGACATACTCTCACTTATATGTGGAATCTAAAACAATCCATGTCACAAGCATAGGATAGAATAGGGGTTACAGAGGCCAGGGATAGGGGTCAAAGGGTATGAAATCTCAGGCAGGGAGTATAATAGGTTTTATGTATTTTTTTTTTCTGTTCTATGCTAATAATAGAGTATTATCCATTTAAAACTTGCTAAGAGAATAAATTTCAAATGCTCTCACCACTAAAATTATAAAGTATTTGAGGTGACAGATATGTTAATTCACTTGATTAATTAAATTTTACATTGTATCCATAAATCATAACCACTTTTACTCCATAAATTTATACAATTATACATTGGCAATTTATAATTTTTAAAAATTATTTTAAAAGTTGCATGATTGAACTAAATAGCATTTGGACTTTATTCACTTCAGAAAGCTAGGAGTAACAACCCTTTATTTCATAAAGGTCTCCCTAGCAATTGGGCCAAGTATGAAACCTAGTACTTTCAGCATAGCAGAAATTTCTGTCTACTGCTTAGGATAGAGATTCTCTCAGAAATGCTCAAAGAAAGGTAAAGACTGGAGACTTAGTAACTCAGACTAGAATCAGCTATTTTGTAACAGAAAAAAATAATGAAGTCTGTGTCACTCTGTATGTCTCATGTACATCAGTTTGCTAGTCTCTGTGGAGCGTATCAGTCAAACATTTTTATAATAATGGGGACTTTTTTGTGAGCCTGAGGGCAACCAGCAAGCTATTCCATTTATATTTTCTTCAGCTAAGATTCCTAGAAAACATTGATGCAATCATTATTCTTAGCATCTACAGCTTCTTTCCATATTTTTCAATTTTTGAATGCCTGGTACCTATGTAATAGGCACTGTAGTAGTCTTCAGTAATTTAGTGGTGGGTAGAATTTACATCAGCCCTGTCCTGCAGCAGCAAACATCAGAGTGTGAAAGACAACTAAACCAGCAACAATACAAAGGACGAGAATGAAGGGTGTTTCAGGGTGACAAGAACATGCAGCATAAGCACCTTCTCTACTCTAATTCAGGAAGGAGAGCAGAGGTCATGCAAGAGAATTTCCAATGTTTCCCCACCAGATATGTAATTAGTCATGCAAAAACATGCAAAACTATCTCAGGGTGTTAGAAGCTAGTGAAAGTAACTCTGAGCGCAAAATTATGACCAGAATCTTTGGATATAAACGTGGGCTTTCACTGTGCAAAAGTGGACAGTCCTGTCACAGTTTTGGCTCCACAGCTCTAAAAGCACAAGAAATAAAGCTAAGGAATGGAGAGAAGCAAACAGATGACCATCAGGTCAGAAAGAAAAGGATCGGACAGAATTGCAGAAGCAACGCAAAAGTACACTATCCCAGAAGTCCGGTGACTCAGCCAAGGTGCCAGTCCCTGTGATCAGTTTTCCAGATGTGTTCTCTCATTCAATTATCAGTACTAACCTGTAAGGAAAATATCACATTACCCCATCTTAAAGATGAGTAAAAAGGAAGCTTAGATAGGATAAGTAAGCTCTTTCTGTCTTCCAGTCCTGAGTGCTAAACCACTAGGGCTACTACCCCAATTAGAATTGTCCACTAGAATTTTATAAGAAGGTTTTAAAAAAATCTCAATGGACAGGACAACCCCAGACCAATTAAATCAAGTTCTTTGCAGTAAACTTGAACACGAGTATTTTAAAAAGCTTTCCAGATGAGATAAAGCGCATTTGGTGTGGTATGGCCATAGACATGGACACAGGGAGGATAACATCACACACTGGGGCCTGTTGCGGGGTGGAAGAGTTAGGGGATGGACAGCGGGGGATGGGGTGATTGGGGAGGGATAATATTAGGAGAAATACCTAATGTAGATGACAAGGGGGATGGGTGCAGTAAACCACAATGGCACGTGTATACTTATGTAACAATCCTGCATCATCTACACATGTACCCCAGAACTTAAACTATAATAAAAAATTTTTAAAAAAGGTTTCCAGGTGAAATGTGTAGCTGAAATTGAGATGCACTATGGCCTCTGCCACAAGTCATTAGATGATTTAAAAATATATGCATAAATGTTTCCACTCAGGCCCTTATCAATATTCCAGAGAGCTAAGACTAGATGATTCCTCAGGTCCCTTCCAAGTCAAACCTTCCAAAGAATTAGTGACAAGGAATTAAAATTCACTAAAATGAATGCTTCCCAAGGACTTGAAAATGAGTAAGGATATTTATGGCCTAAATAGGTCATTAATTACATAGATCTCATTTTGTCAATAGTTACAATCTTGAGGTATATGCATGAATCATCAAAATCTATGACTTCCGGTATCATAAGTCGTCCACTATTGGAATCCAGTAAGTAAGATAATCACTCCAGTGTTATCTTTTGTGATGAATTAGAGAAGATGAGGAGAAATGAAAATTAGTTCCAATTAGTGATCTTAAATGCTATATAAGGCACTGCAGTAAAAACTATGTAAAATTATAATGCTTGTTATTTTTAGAATTACAATGTAACTTATATGCTTTTTCTTCCCAGAAGAGCTATTTAACATAGAGTTTTAGAAAGCTATTAAACTGATGCAACTATGAAATGGAGTTGGATGTTTGAGGAGACAGAACTAGAAGCTGGGACCTCATAAAGAGAAAGTATCTGCTAAGACAAACAGAACATTAGATGGATTTAATGGAATGGTCCAAAGAAGAACTGAATGGAAAAGGAGAGCAGATGAGTTAATGTTAAGTGAGTCAGAAATGCACATGGATTTATATTTTGAAAATCAATACATTAATGCCACCATGGGAACTCAATAAGCCCAACAAGAGAGAAATAAAAGAAAGTCATTTCTTGTTTTAAGAACTGAAGCAGAGACCAGACAAACTGAGAAGAATGCAGCAATTTATGCAATTTTTGAATTTTCAGATCTACAGCAAATTAGAAAGTCATGTTATGATGTCATATTCTATTGCATTATGATGGACAGAAATATTTATAAAGAAATTCAGGTTCCTTTAATTTTAATAAAACAACAATTGGTCTTTAGGCATAATCAAATAAAATCTTGCCAGTTAAAAAAATAGCCACAATTGTTCATGAGATCTATTTGTACAAAATGGGTTAAAAGGTGAACTGGAATTTAGAATGCTTGTGCCTTAGTCATGGGCATTAATACTGAATCACTAATAAACAGCCTCTGGTGCTTTGCATGTTTCCCATGAATGTTGCTTTCTCAGCCAGAAATTGGACATTGAAAAGCATTAAGGAGTCAACCACATTATTCAATACCTCAACCCAAGTTTGTAGATTTTTATATGCCTCTTACCTCCTAAACAATAGTACGCATATACAAAAATGGTGCATTCTGGCACAGAGCTCAGCTCATCTCACTTCAGATCAACTTCATGACTCAGCAGAGTGATAACTGTCTATAGACATTTTCACCAAGCCTTCAAGATAGCAAGTGCACAGAAGAGGCATGGGATATAAATTATATAAATGAAGTCATTAAAGTGCAAGAATAGAATAAGATAAAGAAAGATAGGGCAAGAAGAATGGGAAGGAAAGGGAAAAGTAAAAAGGATATAGAAATAAAAGGAAGGATGTTATTTGTTTTTAAAAAGCATGAGGGGTGATGTTAGTGAAATACAAGCAACCCTGAACTACATTTGGTAAGAATATAGTTCAATTCAACTAATATTTGTTGAGTACCAGCAAGGTGTCAGGCACTGTCTGAAGAACTAGGGATATAACAACATATAAGATCTGGTCCATTATTTAATGAACTTACAGCTCTTTGGTGCAAGTGGACACTTACATGTGCATTCAAATATTCAACTGACAAACTATTTTTTTAGTGACTACTGTTAGGGGCTTAGCATGCAAAAATCAATGTAGCATTGTAAGTTCTATGCTAGCAGTAAAAATAAAATACCATGACAGCACAGAGAAGAGAGTGATGGCTGCCATGATGCGATCACAGAAGGCTTCAGCAGCTGTTAACATCAGAGGCCTGGCTACCAGGACTGCATCTCACACTTACCAGCTGTGTGACTTTGGACAAGTTTCAAGTCACCATCACTCATGGCAATATTATTAGAAAAATGCAGATTTTTTTAATCCTGTGAGAATTTTAATAATAGTGCCTGCCCATCCAAATTCACAGATTAAAACCACTGGAGGAGCAATCCTTTTCACTCCTCTACCCACAAGGGTGACTCCATCATATTTTTCAAACATAAGACAGTCTGCAATTGAGCAACCACTCTATGTAGATCATAATTTTAGAAAACCAGGGCTGAGGACCAAGGGCACATGTAAAAGAAACAGTATACCTGCTCTCTGCCCATCAACTGTAGTGATGACAAGCCAAGAAACATAATTATGATGGACATTACTTAATGGGCTCTCCCATAGCTATTCACTCCCACAACTGTTTATGGTACATTCAAGTGAGAGAATTCAAATTTTGTCATTTTGTAGAGGCATAGAGTATTGAAACTGCTTAAATATTATCTAATCTAACTCTTTCCTTCATATTGAGAGAAAAAGAAGTTGAATGATATTCCCAAATCATAGAACTAGTTAATAAAGTATCTAACATTAATGGCTACTCAACTCAGGCAAGTGAATGATCAGGTTTTGACAGGGAGTTAAAAAGAAAAAGATGACATTCTGCTCCAGCAAAAATAGTATGATGATAATAGGATTAGGGAAAACTGTCTCTCAGGACGAAAGTAGGGGATGAGAAATCTAATTAAACACCTGCACACGAACTAGTCCTTCAACACTGAGAACTTACCTGCTTCATAAAAATTCTAAAGAAGATAATGAGTCCAAGAGAAATAGTTCTTGTATTTACGCATTTTCATTTGAGAGTTGACTTTTCTACATTTACAGAAAAGCAACACAATTTCTTCTCCATGCCTGACATGTTACCAGTTCATGACTAAATAATAAATAAATAGCTGCAGACAAGTAATTCTAAAGGGGCCTTCAAGGTACATCTTGGATGTTTATGTTAAGAAGTCTAGTTTCAAAGTAGAACGGGCAATCTCAAAAGAAATTGTTCCGAGCAATTCAAATCTCCAGTCATTACAAGAGGCAGCTCCCCACAAGTGTTTTGCTAATCCTAGTCACGACCATATAATGCAAAATGGGATGTGAGTATAACAATCTATATTGGCTGAACATTTCAAGGAACGGCTGTGACTCATGACACTGTATTTTGCCTATAAAAATTCAAACTAATTATTGCCTCTAATCATACCAGCTCTTATTAGAAAACTCTTCATCAGTTATCCGTCTTTCCTGTCTTGCCACATATTTGCAACTTTTCACCAGAAGACCTTTGCTTATTCTGTATGTGATGGCAGAAGGGAGAATCAAAGGGTAAATGAGAAACCTGTAATATCCAGTGGGATTCAACTCTTGTTTACAAAAAGCTTGCAATAGCTCACCTGTTGTTAATTTGGTTGTTCATTTCTCCTATCAGGTGATATTCAAATATGGTATTTGTGTGTGTGTGTGTGTCAGTGTCTGTGTCGGAAATTAAAGGTGAGGAGAAGAAAGACAAGTGTTGATGGTAGAACTTGAGAATCCTAAAACGTATGTCTCAAATAATAAAAGTGATTTATATAGAAGTGATAAAGCTTGGTCACTTCTCACCTATTTATAAATGAGTTGAAGGGAGTCCAGAAACGTCAATGACTTTTCCAGCACAAAATGGACAAATGAACTGTAAGAGTTAATGTTTATTATCTCCAGGATTATAGATCACCCTTATACATAATGATTCATCAATTTGTACTTAATTGGCAACTTTGCAGATGTTTTGGATTTACTTTGGCAAATGTTTCATTACTCCAACTACATGATAAGCTCCTACCAGTCACAGTCGATTTGGCCGGTTTTGCTAGTTCTTCTCCACTTCTTATTACCACTCGTCTCTTCCCCACACCGCTACCCTGCCATACATACCACTCATAGTCAGAGAACTCAGAACACAGATGCACTCAACAAATATTCATGACCTGAACCCAAGTTGTAGCACCTTTTTCTGAAACACCATGTACACATTTGGTTAAAAAGCCTTATATATATAAAGCTTCCTAAACTTTTGTGACCACAATCTGCTCCTTACTTTTAAATGCACATTTTCTTGACTTCATGTCTCATAGTCTCAGAGATTTTATTTTAGTCGCAGAATGTACATGTACAGGTTTGTTACATGGGTATATTGCGTGGCACTGAGGTTTGGGCTCCTCGCAAGCTCATTGCCCAAGTGGTGAACACAGTACCCAACAGGTAGTTTTTCAACCCTTTCCCTCCTCCTTCACTCCCCTCTCTTGGAATTCCCAGTGTTTACTGTTCCCATCTCTGTGTCCCTACGTACCCATTGTATAGCTCCCACTTATATGTGAGAACATGCGGTATTTGGATTTCTGTTTCTACACTAATTCACTTAGGATTATAGCCTCCAGCTGCATCTATGTTGCTGCAAAGGATATGATTTCATTCTTTTTATGCCTGTGTGGTATTCCATGGTGTATATGCACCACATTTTCTTTATCTGATCCACCATTAATGGGCATCTAGTATCAGAGATTATAATGCAAATCTACTCTCTTGACAAATAGCAGTTCTGATTCACACCTATTTTATCAGAACATGCCATCAGAAAAATTCTTCACCTCTCACCTCAGATGAAATCCTAAAATATTCTAAATTTCTAAACTTGCCCTTCTCATTTTTTCTCAGCCTTAAGGATTTTTATTTTGAATACCATAAAGCAGCATTGGACTAGGAGTGAGAAAACATCAGTTAAGTCTTGCTTCCATCTATCCTGGATGCTGTAACAATCTCAGTGAGCATGTGCCTTATTCAAGAACTGATGGACCAATTAGCAACTGGGTGGATGAATGTTGCCATTTATGCATCCACTTTAGATGGATCACTGGTTGTTTGGAAAGCTGATTCTGTCAGGTTTATAATCTGTTATGATTTGTTATCTTAAAATTAAAAGAAATATTGGATACTTTCTCTGTGCCACGTATTTTAAATATATAGAGCTATAAATATACAGATAATTATATGGTCATAATTGAGTCATCACAACAATTACTATAACCTCATTTTACATCAGAGGAAAACTGAAATTCGCTAATACTATGTAACTAGCCCAAGGTCACATAGTGGGAAAATGACAGAACTTATTTTCAATCCCAGGTCTCTCTGTCTTCAACATCAATGCTCAGATCTCTTTTGTCACATGACTTGTCATTGTCCTTCTAGTTGTTTACCTCTGTATAAACTCCATGCTGCCAATCGGTGCTTGTTTTAAGGTCAAGAATGCATTAAATCTTAGTAGCTTCAAATGCTTTGCAGTGTCTTTAAAGAAAGAATGAAGAATTCAGAAGAGACAGGAACCATTTTCTATAATTAACAGACCAAAGGAATATTGTGTCACAGGGAACACAGATAGTGATGTTTTCTCACTCCTAGTCCAATGCTGCTTTATGGTATCTCAATTAAAAAGAAAAATTATATTATTTCTAAATGTCCATTCACAGTAGACACTTTGGGATGTCATGCTGAATGACATTTAAAACTTTGCATAGAGTTATGCATCATGCTTCACGAGACCTTCCTTTTCTCTCTCTGATTCACTGGACGTCTAATTATTCTAATAGTCTGACATCTATCTGGATTTACAAGTAATCTCTTAAGAGTTCCCTGCAACTGTTTGCTATTCTCTAAAGCTTCCCATTTCTGGCTACTGAAAGAATACAGTTCAGCAGTTATGTTTATTTTAATGCTTCTCTCAACCTATAAACCAAAGGTTAGTGACAAGAGGGTAAGTCAGACTGCAGATTCCTTCATTTTTCTGCTTGTACCCAAAACCATGTGGTTTTTAAAAATGGTGGCATGTTATACTTTTAGGACAGTACTCTAAAGGCCCCAGACATAATATTGAGTATTTTCCAAACTTGTTTTCACCTAGTTTGCATGTGTTCTTTTTTTATCAAATGAGTTTAGAAATGGAATGAATTTATTCTGCTTGTTTTAAGAGGTGATCTCATCATCTCATTCAAAAATGTGACAAATTCTTCAGGGTGTTCTATTAGAATCTAGCTTAAATGAAAACAGGACACATTACTATAAGCTTTGAAATCAGTGATCAGGAACTTCCTCTGCAGTATAAACCCAGTTAACTAACACTAAACTACCCTCTGCCCATGTCTTCCAATCCCCATCCCATTTTCCCCAATCCTAGTCCTCAGCCTTGTCTTTTCCCTGCATATCTACCATTATCTTTAGATTGCTGATGCTTGGAATGATCATCTGAGGACTCCAATACATCATATTATCAGAGTCCTCAAGAAAGATCAACTAGAATTTAATAACCATATTTCCAATGATAAGAAAGCTAATACATTTTGTAATGCCAACTGAATAATAAGTACTAAAAAAAATAGCCATAGAACTCACTCTTAAGTAACCAGAACTCTCGATAAACAGAACAACCCATTTACCAAGAAATCTGGTTAATCATATTTCTAGTGCATTTCATACTTTAATTCACAAGGTCAGGCATATCCTGCTGTCCCAGAAGTTAATTTTGGGTTGATTCATGTATAAACAGGTATTACAGGGAAACCAGGCCAAGTATTCCTGCAGAAAGCCAGTGGATTTTTATGGCTGTTCTGCCCACATGAAGGGAGGCAGGAGGGGATAGAGAATAAAATGATGCATATAGGCCTCTGGGGTCAAATGTCAAGTTCTACCGAGGTTTAGTTCACACTGCTCCACTTATTCAACCTGACTACATCATAGCAAAGAGTACGATGCCATGAGCCAGATGTAAATACTCTATTTTGGAGCTGTCAGACATTTTTGGTGGTTCACCAGCCTGACCTTCAAAATCATGTTCGTGACATTTATTTCGAGCCTAAAAGTTTCATGCCAGAGAATTTAAACACTGTAAGCATAGAAGTAGTGAGCTCTTACATCAAAGTTCAAATCTCTGCTTAAAAACAAAAAAAAAAAAACTCTGACTTACCACTTAATTTTAAAATCTGCCATTTTATAATCGGGGAAAGGGAAAGAAAAAACAGAGAAAGTTGCCTTTTTATTTCATGACATCAAATTACAACAATTGAAATTTAAAACTGAAGCTAGGGCACTCAACTTTTTTACGTATAAATAGATTTTGAAAAATTAGTTAAGATTTAGTTTTACAATGTTGATTGTTCCACATGAGGCAACTTTTTTTTTTCTTTTCCTGTATGTGTTTTCTATTTATTTTGTGTTTTCAAAAGTACCTAAAAAACTCAGTCATAAAAGTAAAGTATACAGTGTGGATTTTTTTCTAAATACCTCAAGTGTTTTTGTAGCCAAAACTGTCTGCTGTCTTTCCTTTAGAGAACCACGAACCCTGAGTTACCCTCTAAATAAGGCAGACAACTATCTTTCTTCAGTGATGCCATTCCAGAAAATTAGGTTATATTTTGTCAAAGTAAACTAAATAATGCATTTGCAGAGGAAAAAAAAAAAAAGACAATGTACCTATACCTCAAGTAATAGAGGGGTAGCTGTCCCACAGAATTCTCCAAATATTTTGTCCCTCTCCAGCTCTGATGACACTTCCAAACAGGTCAACAGTAAACATGTAAAGACTTTCTAATAGTTCATATGTGCCAGTCTCTTTAAACAGCTGTATCTAGAGGAAGAAATCTTGTCTTTATCTCCTTTTGTATCTCCCACAAAAAGTGCTCTGCCAGGAAGTATTTAAGAAGTACTTGTTGAAGTATTGTTTCTTCAAAACCGCAAAGCCACACATACACGCGTATATGCATGATACAAAATTGCCCTACGGAGATAGAAGGGGGCTTGTTTTGTCATACAGCAAGGATGATCCATCTAAAAGAAGGAGGCTCAAGGGCCGAAAGTGAATCTAAGAGGTACTTCTCCAGGCACTAAGAAGCTGTCACAGCACTATCCATAGAGTGGAAAACAATGAAGTACTCGTTGACACTTGCACTTAACACCTGCTGGTCCACCCAGCTAAGTGGGCCAGCAGAGTAATGCAATTATCCAGGTGACTCATGGAAATAAGACATTTTTAGCTGAAATATCTAAGCAGCTCAAGCTAAAGTAGGTTGTTACCTAGGTCATTCAGGCAAAAGCAGGTTGTTTTGTTTAAATTTTCAGGTAGTAAAGGAAAGAGTGGAGGCAAACTGAACAAGAAGTTCAGCAAGAAGCTCTCTCAAAACCTCAGAATTGCTGCTTATGACATGCCAGGTAGGCTCCATGTGATACTAGAAGGAGAAGGAATTAACATTTTCATTGTCTCTTACTCTACTGCATGCACACACAGACATAGTTTTAATTTGAAACCAGGGACATTTGATCTTTAGAGGAAATGACCTTTCATCATCAGTCATCAGTGAAAAGAATTCTTTTTTTTGATACAGGGCCTCACTCTCATGTCCATGCTGGAGTACAGTGTATGATCATAGCTCACTGCAGCCTCAACCTCCGGGGCTCAAATGATCCTCCTGTCTATGCCTCCCAAACAGCTGGGACTATAGGTGCAAACCACCATATCCGGCTAATTTTCTTTTTCTTTTTTTTTTTTTTTTAAGAGATGGAGACTTGGTACGTTACCTAAGTGGTATTGAATTCTTGGGCTTAAGCATTCCTCCTGCCTCAGCCTTGCAAAATGCTGGGAATACCATCCTGATTACTAAAATTCTGACTGTTCAAGCACTGAAAGGTACTTCAAAGACATTAGTTCATTTAACAATAGTTCCTGGCACAAAAACCATAGTAAAGTTTCTGGTCTTTGTGGAAAGAAACATTTAAGTTCTGTGCTGTTCATGCTGAATACATCTGATGCTCATGAGTCCTTACACATGCTACTGAAAGGGAGACTGATGTCGGCCACTGGGGGAGCTCCGTGCTGGCACAGAGCTCTCCCATCTTAGGGTCTGCCCAACCTGTTTCTCTACTTGTTCATGCTATTTCCTGCCAGAACCAGGAACCATTTTGCTTTTCTGGCTCTCTGCAGCAGCATTGCTTGGATTCGTGCCTCAGTAGGTTGCTCTATGTTTTATCTGCATGCTCTGCTCACTATAAGCTCTAAAACCACAGGCTGCACCAAAGAAACCATCGTGATTTTCCAGACCATAGCAAGCTTGTCTTCAGTGAAAAGGGACACAGAGTGATACAATAGGGTAGGGCAGTATGAATAAGACGCTCCAAGGAATAAGGTCATTCAACCTCTAGAGTCATCTCTTGGCTGCAGATCGGTTCCACCGTTAACACCTTGATAGTTAGTGGTCCACTTTATAGCCTCTGGAGTCAGTTAGAGAGACATGGGATCCCACTTCTTTCATTTACTAGTGAAATTACTTTTTAAAGGTTTCTTTAACCTCTCTAAACCTCAATGTTTTCATCTGTAATATCAGAATAACTATAAAAACAGCATTGGTGGGTTGTTGAGAAGATCAAATGAGATAATGTCTGTAAAGTACTAAGCATAGGGATGGTACATAATCTACTTTCCAAAATGGTGACTATTTGATCACTACCGTCATCACTTCCTTCTCAGTACTTTAGGACAGGACTTGTCCCACTTACTGCTCTTCAAGAGTTGTATCTGTTCCCTGGAACATCACAAAAGGAAACCCAGGTGAATAGTTTTCCACTTTCTTTTGCAACCCCAAATTAGGTTCAGGGCATGTTTGATATTTTCTAAGATATTTAACTAGTAGTAATATTAAGAAAATCAGGAATAAAATTCCTTCAACCTATGAGCTGGTCTTCATCTTTTTGGTGTTTTTGATCCCTCTGACACAATCACAGCCATCCATGAATTTGTATAGCCAGACTTGGAAAGAAAGACTAAGAGACTAAAGGAAAGAGTCATCTTCAGAGACAAAACAAAGGCAAGTTGTATAGAACATTTAATTAATGGATTAGCATCCTGGGGATTGGAGTTCAGGTATCAAGATGATAAAAGAGGAAGAAGAAGAGGAGGAGGAGGAAATTCTAGGTGGTGACAACAAAGAAGAAATTAGAACCCTGATGCCACTAGACATATTTCTTAAAACAAAAGGGAGACATGGTTGTCTAAAAAGCATCAATGAATCTAAAATGTAAGAGAATATTTTATAACAAGACTGTCCTAGAAAATCTGGACTTCAGTGTTACCACCATTGTGGCAACAAATCCTTTACATATATTAGAGTTTGGACTGCCTACGTTTCATCTAGTATGAAGCCTCTTTCTATGGGACCTCTCTATTCATTTGCATTGAGTCCCTACTGCAAGTTGTCTGAACCAGGTGTTCATGTAACATTATTGGCCCTTAAAAATTTTATTTCTCTTTTAGAACTGAAAAATCTGTGATTTATGTTTCTGGTTTTTGTACATAGTGGCAAACACATTTTGATATTCACCTCAGTTACATCACAGTTACATATCAGGGTATTTTTAATTTAAAAATTATCAGGTTACATTTCTGTTATTGGGTATTTGGTCACTGATAAGAGATCTGCCACTTCTAAATTTCAGTATGGCAGATAACTAAATCCAGCAGATTTTCTATTTATAAAATCTTATCCATCACAATGACTTCAAGCTAAGAAGAATGTGGTACTTCAATTACATACAATTTATCTTCTCTACTATCTACAAAAGAAATTAGAATAAAAATTAAATTTAAAAAACTATGTCTTCAGTTTTTAAAAAAAACCTGAAGGAAAATTATTTCCATAATCAACAATAGAATGCTTATTAAAATTCCATTAAGCTGTACTGTTTATCATGTTGCTCCCCTGCTTAAAGCCTTTCAACTACTCCCCTTCCCTTTCTGCCAAGTTCATGATGTCCAGCATGATTTAATCCCTCCATATCTCTCCAAACTTACATCTTGCCATTCTCTCCCTTGCTGCTTCTCTCCCTTTCTCTAGCCACACAAGCCTTCATTTGATTCTACCAACGGACTAAATCCCTTTCTACCCTAGGCCCTTTGCATATACAGATATCTTTACTTAGGTACTTACCTCTCAGGTCATTCCATCCCATACTTTTCCTTTACCATTTTGCACAAGCTCCTAGATCCTGTACTTACCGATTATGGATTTTCATAATCACAATTAATCCACTGATGGAGTGCTATCTCTCTCCCTGATAGACACAGATTTTTAAGAAAGTAGATACTTTATCCTTCATTACTGTATCCTCTGCTCCTAACAAGAAAGCACATAATAGGTGCTCACTAAAAATCAGTCAGCTGATGGAATAAATAATAGAAATTTTAGTGAAGCCTATAACATTATCATATTGCTAACATTTACAACTTCTTCCTTGCTTAACTGAAAGTATCATAGCCCTTCTATGTAGCTGGAACTCTTTTATAGGTTCCTAAAGATAGCAAATGTCAATAGATCTTTTTATAAGTCCCAAAGGAAATGATTACTGTAACATATTCTAGTGGACAGAACTACCTTGACTCAAATCTGCTTCACATGAAAGGATCCAGTACTTTTATTAAAATTTCTTGGCTCTCTGTCTGTCCATTTTAACTGGAATTCTCTCTACTTACCTAACCAGGCCCATGAAAGTTACAATAATTGCTTTTCAAAGTCAAATGTTCATTGTTTTATGCTTAAAAAGGAAAACACTGACAACTGAGAAACTGGTTCCTTATAAAATTCTTAACCATTTTCCCTCTTTCATTCTTTCTAGGTGATGATGATGTCACAAGTTCAACTCTAGTGTCTTATCAAGTTTTGTAGCCAAGAACTAGAACTACTTTGCAATTGCTCAAATTATAAGGAACATCAGATAAAGCATTTGCTGTCTCCTGTTCTCTATTTTGGGAGGGCATAAATAACTGAGCACAGGCAGACCTACCCACTGCAAGCAACACAATTCATTCTGGAAGTATGACTATGGGGAGAATAGTCTGGCAGTTTCAGTAACGTAAGTGGTAGTCACATAAATTATCTTCTTAACAATCCAAGTTGACCAGAACATCATGACCAGCCACGATTTGTCTTGTGAACAGCATTTTCCCTCCAAAATGTCTACTATACATTGGTGCTATTATTTGCATCCATGTCTGGTTAACACTGACATAGAAAGGCAAACCAATCATTTCTTGTGAGACTTTTTGAAACAACTTGCACAATAATCAGACAACTCTCAAACGGCCTGTCCTGAGATTTAAGACCCAAGATTCTTTCAGATAAATAAAATGGAAACAGTATTTCCAACAACCCAAAGAGAGGTTTGTTGACACTGGTTTCCTTCAAGCTGTCCTGTGATCAAATCAAGTCAACAGCACAGGTGTTTCCCAGCCTCAAGAGATGGTTAGTTCAGGGAGCAACATAGTTTACACAGGATCAATTGCCAAAGTGTGAGCTTCAGCTTGAGTCCACTTCCCTTATGAAAGAAAATAATGGAAAGTCTCCTGACATTGGAGATTCAATTAAACCTGATTCAACTATTTAGACTGTGACTACCCAGAATGAAGTGAAATTGAAATATAGTTAATTTCACTAATGTAATCCTCTTTGCTCCTGGACCTCAATGCCTTCCTTCTGCCTAACACACACACTTTTACCTCATTAACTTATATTTAAAGACACAGCTCAGTCCTCTTTTTTGAGTCCACTTCCTGCCCCCAATTCTGGTAGGATGCCTCTACTCAGTATTCCATAGAACCGTGTTCACCACTATCATATGACTTACAATTTAAGTTACCTTTTTGTTTTCCTTTTGCATTAAAAAGACTGTGAGCTGCTTAATGGCAGATATCTTATTTTATTCATCCTTAGAGTTAAGCACCCAGTTTTGTTCCTGGCCAATAACTATGATACAAGAATGAATTAAGGAATTATACTAAAAGATTCACTTTGGAGTCTCAAGACAGCTAATAAGGTAACTTTCTTAGAACTGAGGATATCTTTTTCCCGTTACGCTGAAACCCACAGCCTGAAAGTACAAACTGAGATTACTGAGTCCACTTAACTTTTTGCAAATGCTGTAAGTTCCCTCCAGTTCTTCCATGGAAAGTGCTGCTCCCTAGTATCCACTCAGCCTATCACATCAAGGAGGCAGAGTGTGCTCTTCCTGCTTCCCCATAGCCATTTCCATGCTTCTGATCTATCGTCCTGTCACTTCTTTGAAACTCTCCATTCATTGGCATTGCTCTTACCCACTTTATTCACCATCTACCAGTATTCAGTGCAGCCTGTATATTCTCTCAGGACATTGCTAATTGGTTACGGTTGTATTAGTCCATTTCACTCAGCTAATAAAGATATACCCAAGACCAGGTGATGTATAAACAAAAAGAGGTGTAATGGACTCAGTTCCATGTGGCTAGGGAGGCCTCACAATTATGGCAGAAGGTGAAAGAGGAGCAAAGGCACATCTTCCATGGTGGCAGGCAAGAGAACGTATGCAGGGAAACTGCCCTTTATAAAACCATCAGATCTCATGAAACTTGCTCGCTATCACAAGAACAGTGTGAGAAAAACCTGCCTTTGTGATTCAGTTACCGCCCACCGGGTCTCTCCCATGATGTGTGGGGATTCTGGTAGCTATAATAAGATGAGATTTGGGTGGACACGCAGCCAAACCATATCAATAGCTATTCTCTTCTGTAGTCTCCCCCATCATCTTAGGCAACGCCACTACCCACACTGAAAAATCATCTAAGCACCAATTCCTTGACCTCCTCTGCTTCAGTGTCTTATATCCAAGCACTAAATCTTGATTCTTTGGTTTACTTGCCTCTTCCTGTCTGTCTTCCCCTGCAAAGCAATGCTGATTAGGAAAGGGGGAAACGACAGTGTAGAGAGAGGGGTTTCCCTGAGGCTAGGAATCCTAGGCAAAACATGAACCATGGAACAGAGGGAAATTGGTAATTCATCTTGGGCAAGGAAGACCAAGAAAGTAAATATGGGTTCAAAATACCAAGTACAGTGAAAGAAGATAAAATTAGTCAGAGTGGTAAAACTCTAGAAAGATAAGATGGAAGTAGTCATGGTTTTCAGCAATCCCTTAGTTGCCAAAAAGATTCTGTAATTGTCAGTTTTTCAACTTACTCTCAAATTTGCCCTTTTCACCCTCATTCCCACCTCTGGAGACAAGCCTGACTCTGCCAGTCAGTCTTAAGACTTTTGTGATGTAGAATAAAAGGAAGGGTCTAATGAGCCAGGAGAAAGAACTGGGGAAAATTAGTAGGAGGAGTATGAATAGGGCTGCTCTTCTTGAGGGCTGGATTGACAGCAGGAAATGGTGGAGTGGGAAGTAGGAGGCTCCAGCAGGAACCTGGAGAATTGAAAAGGAAACAAAAAAAATTCAAAAATCAGATCCCTATATGTCTTCCAAGGAATGCAAATGGAAGTCCTCAGTGTGTGTGTGTGTGTGTGTGTGTGTGTGTGTGTGTGTGTACACTTCACTTTAGGTCTGAACCATGTAGGTCACAACCTCAATTAACTTACTTTGTAATCCAACATGGAGTTTTGGTCTCAGATATCAGACCAGAATGAGTGAGGATTTAGGACGCAGAGTATTCCATGGAGTGGACAGCTCCTGAGTGAGCAGAGAGCTGAGAAGGCACAGAACCAAGTTGGGCAGACTCAACCTCCCACTACTGCTAGTTTGCAGAGTACTAATCCCTAACCTGGATCAACCCAACCATCTGTTTCTGTGGGCTTGCTCCCAAACTACCAAATGCAATTGGAGAAAATTGGCTGAAAAACAAATTTACAATTTTCAAGCTCAGCTGGACCATCCGTGTTGCTCAGCAATTCTTTTACTTACCCATGATTGGTTCCTTTTTCCATTTTCAATAGCAGCTTTGCCAATATGTTATCTTCGTTTTCAGGACTCCAACCCACTTTCTCCATTCATCCATGCAATTCAACAACCATTTATTGAGCACTTACTATATAAAGATTTGTAGACAATAAAAAATAGTCACAAATTCTTCATCAAAAAAGGCAGAGTCTATTTCCCTACTTCCCACATATGGCCAGGCTACCTTATTTCCTTTGACCAATATAGTGCATCAAAAATAATGTTGCATTACTTTCAAGCAAGGTCTCAAGAGTCCCTGCAGCTTCCTCTCACCCTCTTGGAACCCTAATACCACCAGGTTCCAAAAGCCCCAATATTGGCTCCTTGAGGATGAAAGACAGCAGAGATGAGACACACAGTCAACTCAGCTATCATAGCTAAGCCCAGCCACCAGCCATCCCAACACCTAAATGCAGCCACCTTGGAGCCCAGGTGCGACCTTAGCCCAGGCCACAGAATAAATTATTAGTGATTTATTATGCAGTACTTCACTCTGGCCTGTGAACTCCCCTAGTCCACTGGACATGAACTTCTGGATGTATGTCTAGTCAATGTAACTTCTGCTATAACAGAAAAACATTGAAATCACAGCGGTTTTATATAATAGCAGTTTATTTCTTCTTCTTTTAAGTCTAATCAGCTGCTGACTGACTTCAAGATTGTCGCATTCTGTCCTTTAGGAACACAGGTTTTTTTTCCATTTGGTGTCTCTATCTTGTCTAAATCTTCAGAGTCCCTTTCCATTAAGCCAGAAAATGGGAGATACTTAATGGGAGGCAGGCAATATGTGAGAGAGGAAGTAGAAGATTACATGAAAATTTGTTAGGATCAGGAGTGAAATACCATACCTCTGCCCACGTTCTCTCATCTTGACAAGGGTATCTCAGAAATAGTCTATATGCCTCAGAAGAAAAGAGAATTAGTTTTAGTGAATATAGCAGTCTCTGCAATTATCTACCCTTTGTCACCAAGTGGATATTTCACTCTTTATTTCAAACATTACCACTCTCCCCAAAAAAGACAATCTAGCAATTCACCCAATCATTCTAATCAGCTCAAAGGTCAAGATCCCTGGGCCACATGCAGCATTTTCCCTTACGTGTGAGAGAGGTTTTCATGGACCAGCAATTTATATACTAAAAAACAATCTCTGAATGGCAGAACAGGGAAAGAATTGTTGCACTAAACATCCACATTTGGAAAAGGAAAGAGTGAAAAATATACAGCAGTCACCAGTTCCTAGCAATTCTGAAATTCTGCTGGGTGGGCAGGAAAGCCCTTTGCCCTGGAGTAAGGAAACATCCTAGATTAGACTGACTTTATTCTCTGAAAAGAACTCCCTTGTCCATTGTTCTCCATTGGCCCTGGATCCACCATCTCTGGAAGATTCTTCCTTGTCCATTATTTTCCATGGCTATATATGAGATGGGCTTTTGGGGATATGCCTTCTTTGATAATTTTAGTCTTTTTAAGAACTTCCTGCTAGGGAAAACAGAGTTTGTATTCAGGTTTGAAAAAATCAAAGTCCTTTATTTTTTCCTTTAATCTCATGAATTTTTAGCAGCACAATTCACGCAAAAACTTAGTAAGCTTCTGATCTATTTGCTTTCAGTCCCTTCCAAATACTAGTAGCCTAACCATTCTTTCCTCCATATAATTCTTCAGCCTACATATTTCTTTGCACCTGTGCATTTCTTTGCTATCTCACTTTCTTGTTATTCTCTTTCATACATTAATGGCAGCTATCTTGAGCTTTTTTAAACAAAAATTTCAGCATAAGGCTGAGGCTTTACTTTGAATGAAAAGCCTTACTGAACCTCTATTGCCCAAAATCTCAGTTTTCTCTCTCACTGTTTGAGGTACAAAAGCACTCAACTTTGCTAGCCCTTATAAGACCTCTGGTTTTTCTCCATTCCTTCTAACTCTGCTTTAAAAGCAGCCAATTCTTGCCTAATCTCATTTCTTTCTTGTAACCCTTAGGGCAGCTAATAGTGGCCAACATACACACTCACTTTGACCCTTTTCAACAATTTCCTCTAGTAACAAAGTCGAGGTCCTTCCAACACCCTTTTCTGTCTCACTCTACTCCATTATGTATCAGGTTCGTCAATCCTGTCCATGGTCCAGACCTCTGAGCTGCTCCCTGTTGCCCAGACATTCCATGTCCTTTCACATCACACCTTTGCCTTTGCCGATGTCTGGTAATTAAAAATTCTGACATAAGTTTAAGGTTCTGCTTAAATATACCTCCTCTAAAGTTGTGCACAGCCGTGTCTCATCCAGTAACTTCAGTCAAAATGAGTTTCTTCATCCTCTGTTGTCCCAAAGCAATTTGTTTTTAATCCTAGTAGAATACAGAATAACATTATTGTTATAGCTTACATATTTATTTTTGTCCCTCAACTTAACTCTTTACCATTAGTTACTAAACAAGAAGCACTTGAGGTTACATATCTTTATGTCCCTGGTATATAATATGGATAGTGAGAGCTCAGTTAATGTCCGGTAAAATTAAATGGATCAATAAAATTAACAGTATTCTAGCCAATTGAATAATTCTGCCCATCCACATCTCATCAATCACCATGACCAAATCAAATATGCAGCAATCTACCCTCATGGTTAATTGGGCCAAAACAACCAAGCCAGGATAGGACAATCAGATCAGTTTGCAATGAGAGAACCATTCTAATTTTTTTCAGAATATTAAAAGAGAGAAGTTCCTAACAATGCACAGATGGCCTAAAAGAGCTAATGCACTCTATCTCCAAAGAGTAAGAACTTTATTTTCTTGTTGCCATCAAGACAAGACTCATTATCTAATTTTGTGTATCTGTCTTAAAGTTATAAATACAGACCGTTACTTTAAAAGGACAATTTTTGGCAACTGTTTAGAACTACTTTATTTAAATGCATGAAATCATGAAAATGTAATGCATTTTCAATGCATGAAATCATTGAGAAATGTGGAGAGGCATAGAAAAATGGATATCTTTAGATGATTCTGGTTGATAGTACTTTGGGTTCCTGTTCATAGCACAAAGTTCTTGAAGAACACAGAATCTCATTTTGTGATGGATACAGTTATGTATGCAACATATTCCATTATGTATCTTTCATTTTCCACTCATATTTATCTTAATGATATGTTGAATTTTAATAATTTCACATGAGATTTCTGGTTTTGCTTTTCTATTTTTTCTTAGGCCAATGGCTTTTTAGAGCCAGAAGAAACCTAAAAATCATACAGCCCAATCCCTTTATTTTGCAGAAACTCTAAAAGGTCAAGTAACTTGCCCAAAATTGAGTAATATGAAAACAGTAAGATTAACAACCAGGTTTCCTGAATCTACTAAAAATGGAAGTGGCATGATAAAACTAACATTTACTAAAGCCATGTTAGGATTTGTTTATTCTACTTTCAGTACAGTTCAATTAAATTTTTTTTCCATTTATAAGTCATTGGGGAGAAAATATAATACTGCTTTACTACATTAGCTGAGGACTATGTATAACATATGTTTAACATAATTCTACCAAGGTATCTGTGACTTTTAAAATTCCTGTTCTTATTTATTTCATATTTCAACACTGTTTGCTAATACACACACACACACACACACACACACACACACACACACACACACAATTTAGCCCAGGTTAACTGGCAGATGCTTCCCTAACTAATGTTCATGCCTAACCAACAGTCTTACTCTGCCTGAATGCTTCAGATGCAGCAGTCACTTTTTTTCTTGGTGATTTAATCACTTCCTTCCATTTAATTACTTTGAGGATTAACTGTGGGCAAATGTATTCCAATAATAGGCCAATCTACAAAGAACAGGAAGCTTTCCTCATGGTCCCAAGGGAAATTTAGCACTTCCGATTGTAACTGTGTTACAGCTCTCATGTTTCTTTTAGCCCTTAAGCCATGTGTGTCACCTTGCCTCTTTGAGTGTAAAAAAATGTCACAGGTTGCACTGTTTACATGCTAGCATTTGTACACAATTTCTGGCAGAGTAAAGATGGCTCTTCTTAATCCAGGCCATACAGGAAGCTATTTCTTTCCAAATCAAGTCATTAATGCTTAAACAAGCAAACACTACAGCCAAGACAAAAATCAATTTGCAAAAATGGGAGGCTTTTTTCCAAACACTCCAGCAGTCGTTGGGGAAGATGCTTTTACAATCTAATGCTTTAGAGTATTACAGTATTAGGTTAGGTCGATCCTGTTTTTCTAGCTGGATTTATTTTGAGAGTCAAGGTGATTAATAGTCTTGAATACTATCAGCAGTGTTTCAATCAGCAGTGTTTTCACTACCAGAAGAAATAGTTTTTCTTCTAAATAACAAGCATAGAAATCTGTCCAGTGACCTTCATTTGACCTCTTGGCCACATGTGCCTGAGTATCTTCCAATGGTTTCCAAAATTTGCTGCACATTAGAATTACCCAGGGAGCTGTTTAAAATCCCAATGTCCGGGTTGCACCCATCCCAATTAAATCAGAATATCTGAAGGGTGGGAGCCAGCATTATGTGTTAATAAACCAATGTGCAGAAAAGGTTGAAAGCCAGTGACTGTGACATTTCTGGCTCATGTTGCTTTCCAGCAGGTAGACTCTAAGAGTGAAAGATAACAAATTTTTTTCTCTGTTCTGATTTCCAGATTTTTAAAGTCAAGAAATATTAAAAATATATTTATTTGGGAGATATGTTTATTAAAATAGAGGAAAACATTTACATCGTCATGAAAGTTTATCTTCTTTGATCTATTTTAATCCAGAAATTTGTTTGAAAAAGATAATCAAAGATGCAAAGATGCATGACCATAGCAATGTTAAATTTTAAAATATTTAAAGAAATTATTAATATGTCATAATTTAATGACTTAAGAAATGGCTGTGTGAAGAACTATATTTTTATTAAATGTGTTTCATTACACAGGAAAGCCCTCTAAATATAATGTTAAGTATAAAAACATAACATATATCTGTATATATCATATATACGGACATACACACCTACACATACACATCTGTTTATATATCCTATCTATATATTATATATTATCTACATGGAAAAATATATATAAATGCCTCAATGCAAAAGGACATATCTGTAAGGTCACACTTTAAATAAGAAAAAGGCTTTACTCTGTACAGGCTAGTGGTGGTGGGCAAAGTAAAGAGAGAATTTTTCTTTGTATTACATGTACTTCTTTATTGTTTGCATTTTTATAATATTAGCATGAGATTATTAAAATATAAAATAAACAGAATTAAAACAAGCCAGAAAAGTAAACATACTTTAATACAGAGAAAATGACCCAGCAAAATGTAAATGTAAATGGCATCTCTGATTTATCAGACAAAAATGTTTTGTTTTTATTATACTTTAAAATTTTTTCTTGTGATTTCACTAAGCATCTATTATTTTATGATGTGAGAAATAAAATGTATTGGCCCTAAAAATAGATCACTAGATAAACAGATCCTCATGTTTGAAAGGATTAATGACATTTCAGAGGCGCTCCTGTATTACTAGCCAGGCCAGGAATGATTTCGTTCCCCATTCAGGTTTTTCCACTAAGGAGTTTAAAAGCACATTAGAAAATGTTATTCAAATCTTGATAATCCAATCATCATCTTTAGTCTATTTCAAAGGTGCCTTTTCCAGGGCCATTAGCCTGTATATTTCACAATTCTAAAAAAGGAAGAAAGGTTCACAGTGAAGAGACATCTGAATATTTCATTCTAATATTCCCACAGTTGAAGCGTACAGATTCTTCACATGAGAAAATCTTAACTAAGATAAGCACCTACCAAATAAGCAAAGTGTAAATTATACCAAAACTGTGCTTATTAGATAACTTCTATCAAGAACACTTGATTTTGAGGATTTTCAATAAGGCATGGTTTAAAGAGGTAAAGGTCCTTTTATTTATTTGTTAAAATTTACTTAAAATTTGAAGATACACTCTCTTAATAATGGCTGCTCTAATAAACAATTCAGAAAGTTGTAGTGGTTTAATGCCATAAAAATATGTCCTTGTTCATACAATATTTCAATGTAGGTAATATTAGGGTAGCCTTCTAGGGAGTGATTCAGGTTCCCAGGCTCCTCCCATTCCATAGCCACATCATCTTCTGAGGTCTGGGAATCTTTCACTTCCAGCCAATAGATGGCAAAAGAGAAGATGGAGAAGGTTCACTGATGGACAGAGAAAACACATCACTTCTGCTCATATTTCTCAATGGACATACAGTTGCATGTTTGTGTTCCCTTCCCCTAAATTTATATGCTGACATTCAAACCCCTAATATGAGAATATCAGGAGGTAGGATCTTTGGGAAGTGATTAGGTCATGAAGGTGCCACTCTCACAAATGCAATCAGTCACCTTATGAAACAGATCTCAGGGAAATCCCTCACCCTTTCCACTGTGTTAGGACACGGCTGTTTACAAACCAGGAAGTGGCCCTTCACCAGCTATGGAATCTGCCAGTCCCTTGATCTTGGACTTTCCAGACTCCAAAACTGTGAATAATAGGTTTCTGTTTTGTTTTTTGTTTTGAGACAGAGTCTCACTCTTTTGCCCAGGCTGGAGTGCAGTGGCGTGTTCTCAGCTCATTACAACATTTGCCTCCTGGGTTCAAGCGATTCTCGGGCCTCAGCCTCCCAAGTAGCTGGGATTACAGGTGCGCACCACCATACCTGGCTAATTTTTGTATTATTAGTAGAGACAGGGTTTCACCATGTTGGCCAGGCTGGCCTTGAACTCCTGACCTCAAGTGATATGCCGGCCTCAGTCTCCCAAAGTGCTGTGATTACAGGCATGACAGGCATGAGCCTCCATGCCCAGCCCATTTAACTAATATTTTGCAATCAATAATATGTGGTTATCAGACAACCCATTTATTTGGTTTCCAAATTTCTATAATCACAATTATATACTGCCTTATAGAATTGTTATCTTCATAATGATCCCTCACCTTCCTGGTATTTTAATAAAGATAGCATTTACACTTCAGATTATAATAATCTCATTGGTCACTCCATGCCTGTAGAAGTAGGTCTTATAATTTCTTTCCTGCCCCTGTACTTCCTGTAAAGCAGTTAAACACTGCCTGTCGCAAAGCCCCAGTAAACACAAATGCCACCAGGGACTATTGCTGGGCAAGAGAGTAGAAATGGATCTGGTCTGACCTATCACTGCTACTGGAAAAGCATATGCCCTCCTGAGGGTGAGTCATACATTAAGACTAGTCTATTTTTATATCTTTAACTTTTATAGCCCAGATGAATCTGGTATAACTTTATTATAATAATTTTAACCCTGTTGTTTAAGTCCATCACCATTCACTGTTGTTGAGATAGAAGTCCTTTGGTGGTATGGAAATATCTAAAAATATTGCCTTTGAATGAAGACCAAAATAAATATAAAATAGTTTTCTATTTCTGTAAGACATAAAACTGCTCTCTATTATCATATCCCATTTCATACCAGTGGCTAAGAAAATACAATACTTAGATGTTTCTTTGATCTACATTTGGCTTATGTCTTTTTGCCAGGGCTGCAGGCATTTCTCAATTGTGTTTAAGAGAGAAAGAGAGAGAGAATCTGTGATCTGTGAACATACTCTTAAGTGATACAATCAAAGCTCTGGTGCTGTTTTATTTAGGTTTACCACAGAACTCAGTAAGAGATTTGACGCCTCTGTTATTTAAGCCCTTGTCCAAGGCCATGTTATGGCCACTGTTTCCTAAAATATTCTTAAAATTTCATCGTCATTAACAAATATGTAATAATCACTTATGTAAGGCACTATGTTAGATAACGGGATAGCAATTGGATGTGGGGAGGCCCCAACAAAGAAAAATAAAAGCTGCAGCATTTTAACAACTCAAATTTTAGGGGTAACTGCCAACATGTAATCGAAATATTGTCCTGCTATTAACATAAGCTGCAGCTGCATGGAAACTTCATTCTCCAGATTCAAGTCCATTATTCTATCTACTGCCTCCTTATTACCTGCCATCAGTGTTGGTCTCCTTGATGGCATAGTTTCAGTGTTTTGCATTGAAATTATCCCTAACTTGAGCCATCTAAACAAGACCTCTCAATCTTACCCAAAAACTTTCCTTATTGGTTTCATATCATATAAAACTTCATCTATTTCATCTTATTGAAGCTGCTATAGACATTCTTCCTTCTCTGTGGTTTTCTCACTACAGAATATACCATGTGAAGTTCTATTTTAATGTGAAGAGACCATTGGCTGTGTACAGTGGCTCACGCCTATAATCCCAGCAATTTGGGAAGCCAAGGCAGGCAGAACAATTGAGGTCAGGAGTTTGAGACCAACCTGGCCAACATGGTGAAACTTTGTCTCTACTATAAATACAAAAATTAGCCAGGCATCGTGGCACCTGCCTGCCCTGTAGTCCCAGCTACTCGGAAGCTGACACATGAGAATCGCTTGAACCCAGGAGGCAGAGGTTGCAGTGCACCAAGATAGTACTACTGCACTGCAGCCTGAGCCACCCTGTCTCCAAAAAAAAAAAAAAAAAAAAAAAAAAATACCTTTTCTGATCTATTTATAGGGACTGCCATGAAACTGCTCTATAAGTCTCTATTATCAATGGAAGAGTATTATCTGCTCACAATAAAACTAATAAATAATTTTAGAATATAAAATCAATTCTATTTTCATCAGGTATAGCTATCCTTTATAGATTAATTTTCTGGGTAGGACATTTCCAGGGACTGCTTTTTATTGCTGATAAATATAGTTTGCTTATTTAAGCTCTTTACCTTGTTCTAACCATGCTGAGAGATCTTCTGAAGCAAGGAGCTTTAGAATGGCACAGGGAGGTAACGGGCTGAAAGCACTGCACAAACTCTTATTGGAGGCACCATGATCAGATAATAAAGCAACCACAGTAACTCAAGGTCAAATGATCCTTAATCTAAAAACAATCTCTAAATGACATAAGAACAGCATTAACTATAACATCCAATGCATTTGAGGTCCTATTTCATCTATCTGCAGGGCAAAGTCAATAATATGAGAATCATAAACCAAGCAGGGCTGCAAATCCTCTTATGCTACCTGCTAGAAATGAAGTGAGTGGGGGAAACATTGTTTTGAAATTTCACTTATGCAAAGAAATGATAAAATAGTTCATAAGGTAATTGTTCTGTGTAAGCAATGGTCAATAATGTTATTTGATGGGAATTGTTTTCTCTGCTTGCTTCCTGAATGCTCCATTTAACATTTCTAGGAAACCATTCTGATGGAAAAGGTCAAATATATGCAAAAATGAAATTAGGCCTATTAATCATATTTTGTAACTGGATAACTTGAACATTTTTATTCAAAGATAAGCTTTCTAATTCTACCCTATACCTTTAGTTCCTCAGAATTTAAAACAGAAATTAACTTCAATGACTCACATTTCTGTGTGGAGTTTTATGCCTCAGAATATGTTATACTTAAATTTATTTGTATAACTAAATAACTAAAAGGAAGAAGCAATTATTTGATAATGTTTTTAAAAAATGGAATTTTAACTTCAGTTTGCTAGAGACCAAAGAACTGCAGACTTATTTCTTCTCAAACTTTAATGTGAATGCAGATCACCTGGGTATCTTGGTAAAATGCAGATATAAGTGTAGCAGTTTGGGCATAAGTCCTGAAAACCAGCATTGCTACCAGGCAACCAAGTAACACCTATTCTCATCCAAGGTTTACACTCTGAACAGTAAGATTAAAGAATTTTGTATTATACCTGTAGAGTTTCTAAAGAGGGGACAAAAGTGAAAAATTAACGTTTTAGATCTATTTTCTTATTCTACACTTCCATTACATACACATACACATACATATCTAATGTTTTAAAAAGCAACTAAGGAGTGTGGTTTGTCCTTTTGAATATGTAAAATGATACAAATGCAAAATGATCACTATTATGATTTGTATTAAACTTTGTATCTAATACACCTCTTATTAATTCATGGACTACAAATTTAATCTTCTTACTGTGATCAGTCAATAAATAAACCATTCTCAGATTGTTGAGGAAATGTAAATTTTAATATAACCAATCAAAACGTTAGGTTTCACCGAGTAGTTTATAAGTCATAGAATAAAAAGATTGTTTCACATTGGAAATGCATGAAAAGTAACATTTTCTTTGTTGAGCTAAAAATTAGCATATTTACTTAAAATGCTGACTCAGACCTTGGATAGGCCACTGACTTCACTGAGGAGTTCAAACTATGTTAAAGCTTTTAATAAAACTCTAGGGGAAATTCCACTGCAACACAATGAAATTCCATTACGTATGACTTATTTTTGGCTCCCCAGTTGATAATAAAACATATTAAATGGTATTTCCCTTTATTTTTTTCCTGAGGCTCAGTTATGACACCACTATTTATGTATTCTTCAAGGAGAATGTTTAACTTAAAAGCATTTTTAATTTTGTTCTTCAAGAAGTACCAAAATACGTAAATTTTTTTATTGTAATTATGTCATAGTGTATTAAAATTATGTATTGGCAATTATCCTGCTTAACAATTGCCATAAATATTCTACTGTTTATGGTGTTGAAATGCCAAGGAAGAACTTTATGCAGAAAAGATTCACAT
Source organism: Cebus imitator (assembly GCF_001604975.1). NCBI lineage: Eukaryota > Metazoa > Chordata > Mammalia > Primates > Cebidae > Cebus > Cebus imitator. The sequence goes on from NW_016107794.1 coordinate 555,395, forward strand.
TTCTAAAGTCTTGAACGTAATTAGTATCCAATATGTATTTCTGGGTGACCCTGATGCTTTGATGGTTGTTTGAGGACGACTGCAGTAGGTCTAGAAGACTATCGACTTTAAGAGAAAAAAAATAACATACATTTAAGAAAAAAGTCAAGCTGAGTACCCTGGCTCACTTCTGTAATCCCAAAACTTTGGGAATCAAAGGCAGGTAGATCACAAAGCCAGGAGTTCAAGATCAGCCTGGCTGACATGGCAAAATCCTGTCTCTACTAAAAACATAAAAATTAGCTGGGTGTGGTGGTACTCACCTGTAGTCTCAGCTACTCGGGAGACTGAGGCAGGAGAATCACTTGAACCAGGGAGGTAGAGGCTACAGTGAGCCAAGATCGCACCACTGCACTCTAACCTGGGTGACAGAGCAAGACGCAGCCAAAAAAAAAAAAAAAAAAAAAAAAAAAAAAAAAGAAAGAAAAAAATTGGGTTTAGTATTTTTATTTATATCAAGGAGCTATTACAGAGTAGACCCTTAATAAATGTTTGATCATGGTAAGAATTATAAATTAACATTTACAGTAAGTTTTACAGTTAATTTCTCTCACAAAACCAGGTTTAACAGGTAAGAAACACACAGAAAATGTTACCCAGATCCCCTCCAGGAATGACTTTTTTGTTCCTACTAGTGGGAGAGCTATCAGCAAGCATCCTTCAACAGACAGCCCCTTCAAGGATCACATCTCCCACATCCTTCCTAGGTGATCCTCATCCAATGATTGATGGAGACAGAGGTATAACAGTCCAGGCACTTCAGATCAATGCAGGACAAACCTAGGCTTGACTTTTCCCTATGCCATGGTGATTTTGCCTCCTTCGTTTTCATAGGTGCTGATACCAAGAGCCTTCTCTAATAATTCTGCAAATTAACTTTCTGCTTGCCTTAGGTGTTATCTTACAGATAAGAAAACAAAGGCTCAAACCATGATGAGGCAGCTGGGCCAGCTCTTGTGCTGAGTCCTATTCAATGAAAATTCTAGGTCTTCTTTCATGGGACTTTTATCTCCATGTCTGTCTGAGCCTTAATATCAATTTTATCTGCACTTCAGGAGATGCACTCTGCTAAGGCAGCTTGAGGTCCTCTTAATTATCTTCTAAATGTTTGATGCCAGTTCTTCTCTCCTCATCTTCTTTACCTGCACCCCAGGAGAAGCAAAGGAAACTGGTAAACACTCAACACTTTCTCCAGGCATTCTGCTCCAAAACTCTTATGTCATATTCAGAATGCCTTTGGTCCCAGGACTCTTGGCTGTAGGGAAAGCACAGGCCCTGAGACAGGCGAAGAGGTAAGGCAGAGACAAAGGCAGGCATAAACCAAAGTAGGACCAAAGTTCACAACAAAGGAGCAGAGCTGGGGTAAGAGCAGGAGAAATATCTGGGCAGAAGCAAATGTGAGGGCAGGGCAAAGGCAGGAGCACATGGCAGAGACAGAAGTAAGAGAGGGCAGAAATAGAACGCCCCTCACCTCCACTTCTGGTTTCCGCAGCTTCTCTATCTGAGCCCTCAGACCTATCAGGTCCTGGTTATGCTATGAAAAAGGTCTACTCTTACTACTGTGAGCCATTTTTCACTTCTCCAGTTATACTTCTTCAGCCCTTAGGGACAGGAAAGTCCTTAAAAGCCCCACATGGAACCTGTTCTGTAGATGTGAATAACTTGGAGCATGATGTAGCATATTTGGTCAAACTGAACACCAGTCACAACTCAAACATATTATAGGTCTCCATGGTAAGAATCATTAAAGAAGAATTTTGCAAACTTAATCTATAGGCCCTGTTGTTCTAAATGTCATTTGAAAATACACATTCCCAGTACAAATAAGATAAATGAGAATTGTTTCTTTTGCATTGGTTGTAATAAGATTTGATTTATTTTCCTAAAAGGAAGGGTGTGTTCACTGGGGTCTCTTATTTTAGAGGATTTAAAATTGAAATAGTGGAAGGAAAAAAGAGGGAAAAGTTCAGGTAAAACTGTAAAGTATGAAACCGTGTATAATGTACCTAGTAACTCACAGCAGAAAATAAGAGGCAGTAGGACATAGCACTTAGATTCCTAGTGTTTGAATACCAATATACCAAAAATACAATTTGATGTTTGAACAAGAAAATGAACACTCCCTCATAAACATCATTGCATCCTGGCGAAATAGAATTCACGAGAAGCATCTTTCATGGAATGTACTACATCGTGCAAAGGGAGTGGAACTCTGTGTCAAGAAGATATATACCTTTGCAAAAAACAAAATCAGCAATGGCAGAATGATAAAGAGCATCTGGGTAGAATTGAAAGAACAAATTGCCAAAATGATACTATTATTGGAGATCAGGTTGGGGATGATTGGTAAAACAGCCATTCCGGGAAGAGAGAATGGGCAATCATGTCCTAGCATTGATTACAAAGCTGTCACAGATACAGAGGCAAGATAGAGAAGTGATGAAGATTCTGCTTATCCAAACGTCTCCAGGAAGTCACAATCAGCTAAGAGCAAACCATGGGGTACATCATACTAAAAACTTCGTCTTTCAGAAGACAGAAAAAGTAATGAAGGGAGCTGCTTAGGACGTAATTCTGGCCAGCAGAGAAAGTAGTCATTGGCAAAATGAAAATGGTAGAATCCTTTGCCAAGGGAGGGGTTACCAGTAATAGATTCTTACAGTCTGGAAGCTCTGAAGCCTGAGCAAAGCTATATATATGCTCCAAACTAAAAGAAAGTGGCTTTCCAGAGGTTCAGAAAGAATATACACATGATCTCATAGCCAGAGAAGCAGAGACTGGAGAAGCGAAAGACTCTGGGCTTTTAAAAACACAGATCTGAGAGTCTAATCATGGAAGATGAGGGAGAAACAGTAAAGAAACCACTTGGACAGCTCAACCAGCTCCTAAACAGAATAATTTTAAAGATGCCGTTTTCAAAGAATAGAAGAATCAAAACATAACAAAAATGAGTGAAAACTAATACCAAGAGAATAAAGAAAATATTGCAAAAATTACCAAGAAAGATGAAAATCGGTTTTTTGAAAGTATACACAAAGCAACATAAAGATTTGGGGACAATAGTGTAAAGTCTGCAGAAGACAGGCAGAAAGAAAAGCTTTTCACATCCTTTCTCTGTTGTAGCAGATCACTGATTCACAGTCCTGGATCCCTCCTGAATCTCATGAGGTCTAATGAGCCACAGTGCCTAGCCTGCCTGGCCATGGCCACGAGCATATAACCAAATATGCCAGTTACATTCTCCCCAGGATATTTGATTCATGGATGCTGAGAGAGAAAGAGTTTCTCATCATTTTGAATTTGAATCAAAATCCGTAGTTACTTTCCCTACCAGGTCAAAAGCTCATTCCACAGAAGGAGTAAGAGCTCAAATATGGTGAGAAAACTGGGCTCCTGGGGACATCCTCTGAATCCCTGAATTCAGCCATGACTGAAATAAGCCTTACTCTTGAATCCCTCAGCTATGTGAGCCAAGGTATTCCTTTTTGTCCTAAGAGAGTTTAAGTTGGATTTCCTGCATTTTTAATCAAGAGAGACTTTATTAATATATTGGTTAAGAAGGTTAATTGTCAGATTGGAAAAGGGAAAGCAAATACTGGGAGGAGGAAATTAAAGTTTAAGCCAGGTAAGGAGGTTGAAAAAAATGCACATTTCAAAAGACTTTGATGACCAAAGAAGGCTCCATTCCACAAGACCAAAAGATGGCTCAGATGACATCCTGACATCAGTGAACTGCAAATAGTCATCTTTGAAGAACTATGGAGAACAGAAGTCTTGCTGGCAGGTAGAAAAAGGGCAAATACATGTTTCCATTTTCAAAGAAGTCAAAGCAGTTCAATTTACTAAACTATATGCCAAAGACATTGGATAGATCCCTAGCAAAATGTTAGAGTATAAAAGGCTGGTAAACACTCATGATGTAAAGAGATGATCACTAAGGACCAACAGGTTCACAAGGTTCAAATCATGCCAGGATTATGTAATTTCCTTTATATCTATATTTACCAGAGAGGTTGAGGGAAATGTTTATTATGCCAGGTACTGTGCAAGACATTGTTCTGATACAGTTGAGTATCATGTGTGGTGGCTATAGACATAGTTTGCCTTGTTAATTTTAATATCTGCTGTTTATTGACAATTTAGTATGTTCCAGAATACAGACACCTACATGCACATATAATCAATACACAAATATGCACACACCTAATATGCAGCAACATACACACATATACATACAAACAGAAGCACATACATATACATACACATATGTAAATATACACATAACACATATACATACATACACACAAAATACACACATATACATAAACATATGTATATACATACAAACCATGCATAAACATTGGAATATACATAGAAACACATACACACTTGCACATACATGCACATATACATATGTACACACATACACCAGAACAATAATCTAATGTGGCCAATAAACATCCCCATGATATTTAAAATTATTTATAAAATTAGAGGCAATTTGTTTAATGTCACACAGCAAATAACAGAAAAATAAGGATTTTAACCTAGAATTTTCTGATTCTTTAATATTCCTTGTCCATGAAGGGTATCTTTGTGCACTCTTACCCAAAGAATGCTAACCAAAAGAGGGATGTCAAACTGAAGAAAGGTATGAAGCATCTTTGGCCTCTTTCAAAAAGTTGATTGACAATAGAGAAATTATTACAATGAAATCTGAAAATAATTAAAATTTTATATAGTATCTGTAATATGTTATTGAAACAATTGAAATCTAAGCTGAATAAAATAAGAAAAAGAATAGAGATAAAATGAATATTCAGGCACAGACTACACATAACACAAGTACCTTAAGAAGAATTTTACTTGTCTGTGAGTTCAAGAAATTCACATGAGATGTTGCTGCTAAAAAAGTGAATTTATCCCTGGGCTGCATGAATAGCAGTCTGAAGTTCAGGATAAGGGAGATAAATATCCCTTTTTAACCCTATATGGACTAAATTAAGAGACTGGTGCTTGACCAGACAGAACTGATTATGATGATGAAAAATCAAAACATCATTGGATAGATCAGAGAACAATCGCCCCTATGTCTGTGTCTACACGGCAGGTGTATGAGGAGAGTTCATTGCATATTTCTCCTATTATCCAGAGAGTTTTAAAAGACAAAGAGTTAATGGAAAGAAGTTACCATGAGTCAGAAATCAACACAATAAAATATAAGAGGTCTCTGTTAAGACAGAGATTAAATGCATTGCCAGGCGAAGGAGTGATTAAATGTTGTAGGAAGATGATGCTTCCCTCATAAAGGAAGTCAGAGCCACTTCAGTCCTGAAAGGAATCAAGTAAGTGGACTTTGTATATTAATGTAGACACAGCGGGTATCCAATGCCCTAATGGGTTCCCCAGCAAAACCCATTAAACCATCCCTGTGAAAGGAAGTGAAGTTACTATCATAAGAAGTCCAAAGTTCTCAAGGAAAGAACGAACTTAGATCCTGAGCTATGAATCCCAAGAGTTGAAATTAGGGGAACCTAGAACCTAGAACCAAGAAGTGACTTTAACCTCAAAGGGAGCATTCATCAGGAGGATAAGAGAGAAACATTTATTGCTCTGAGCTCCCGCATAGAAGCACATGTTCATGGGAAAAGGCTAGTGGTGGCATAATATATAGCTTAGAGACAACGCCTTTTGAGCTATAGAATCACCCAGGAGAATCTCCCCATTTAAGTTTGCTGAATATTGCATTTGAAGAGTAATTAACGAACACCAGGGCAACTTCCTTGGCATCCAAGTGTGGCACACCTGTAGGACATGGGCTAACAAAGGCATAACCGAGATGAAGCAAACATCAGTTCATCTTTGCACAACAGTCTTCTGCAGGACACCACATGGCAGACAGCAGCAAAGGCAGTAGGGAGCTCATTGCCATCTTCACTTCTATGTCTGACTGCCTGCCCTTCTTCGTGCTGACTGGCCTTTAGAATTCCTAGCTATTTGGAGTGGATGGTGATCATTTGGGGGTCGGTGATCAAAGAGGAGATATTGTGCTTAAAGACAGGTGAGTGTGGCCAGGCAAGCTGGCTCATGCCTGTAATTTCAATACTTTGGGAGGCCGAGGCAGGTGGATCACCTGGGGTCAGGTGTTTGAGACCACCCTGGTTAACATGGTGAAACCCTGTTTCTACTAAAAATACAAAAAATTAGCTGGGTGTGGTGGTGTGTGCCTGTAATGCCAGCTACTCGGGAGGCTGAGGCAGGAAAATCGCTTGAACTCAGGAGGCGGAGTTTGCAGTGAGCCAAGGTTGCACCATTGCACTCCAGCTTGGGCAACAGGAGCAAAACTCTATCTTAAAAAAAAAAAAAAAGAGAGACAGGTGAGTGCTAAGACACTTCTTAAACTTTTAATTTCTGAATCACAAAGAAATGGAAATTCTAGGACTAAAGAAACAGAAATCAGTAAAAGACTTTCACACAAATTTTATTTTCTTATTAATTCAATACCATCAACCATACTTAATATTACTCTCACTGCTTTGAGACCTGTGCCTAAAATCAGACAATTTTAGGTGTTCTAGGAGTCCTGAGTCCGGCCAGTGTTTCGTGCTTACTGGGGCTGATGAACAGGGGAAGGTGTTTGCAGTTGTTTTCGTTTCCTAACGCTGCTGTAACAAACTAACAAAACCTTGTGGCTTATAACAATGCAATTTAGTATCTTACAGTTCTGAAAATGAGAATTACTAAATGAATCTCACTGGGTTCGAATCAAGATGTCAGCACAGCTGAATTCCTTCTGGAGGCTCTAAAGGAGAATCCATTTTCATGCCTTTTCTAGCTTCTAGACACTGCCTGCATTTCTTGGCTTATGACCTCCTTGAAGTAAACTCATCACTCTGATCTCTATGTTTGATGTCACATCTGCTGTCTCTCGCCTGCCTTCTTCTTGCCCTTGTTAAATAAACTTCGAAATACATTGGGCCCACTAGAATAATACAGGATAAAGTCAAGATCTTGGACTTAATTACATCTGCAAAGCATTTGCCATGAAATACACTCACAGATTCCAGGGATTTGGGTGTAAATATCTATGGGACATGGATGGGGGGCATTAATTCTGCCTAACACAGTAGCCTGCTAACCCTTAGCAAGAATTCTGAGTTATGATACTGGAAGGAACTGAAAGGAGTGTCCTGGTTGGTTGGTTGGTGTTTTGTTTTATTTTGTTTTGTTACCTCTAGCAAAGCTAAAAGAAATAGCAATTTGAACATTTATTGAAATTTCCACAAAACTTCATCCACTAGACTTTGAAGAGGAGCAAATTTCAGGAAAATACTTAAAGACATAGATATCCCAAACTAAATGAAGAAGTAGGGTACAGATAGATAATCAGATTGTTTTTAAAAAATTCTCCCTTGGTGGGGCGCAGGGGTGTATTCCTGTAATCCCAGCACTTTGGGAGGCCAAGGTGGGTGGATCACATGGTCAAGAGATCGAGACCATCCTGGCCAACATGGTGAAACCCCATCTTTAGTAAAAACAAATGCAAAAATTAGCTGGGTGTGGTGGTGCACACCTGTAGTCCCAGCTACTTAGGAGGCTAAGGCAGGAGAATTGCTTGAACCCAGGAGGTGGAGGTTGTAGTGCGCAGAATTCATGCCACTGCAATCCAGCCTGATAACAGAGCAAGACTCCGTCTCAAAAAAAAAAAAAAAAAAATTCTCTTTCAGTGTAGATGCACAACATCCTATTGGAAGATAACAATGACCTTTGGCTTACCTGGTTTTGGACACGGTTTTAATTTTGATATTTTCTATTACCATAATAGATTAACTTTATTTTTTGTCAGGGCATCAAGTGGATCAGGGCTTCTTAGGAGAATTTTCTCCAAATGTTTCTTACCAGTGCTCAAGAAGTTCACTGGGGAAACAAAAAAGAAGTGGCCTTACTTGAAGCCTAACTTGGTGAAGTGAGTCAAAAAAGCTGTATGAAGACAGACTTTTAATTTAGTGCAGTTACCAGTAACACCTGCCTCTTTGATACATTTTTCATTTCTCTTCCTGCCAACACCAGGCAGTAGCCAACCCCAGATTTTGTTCACTTTATGATGAAGACAAAAGACCAGTCAATAGTACCTATTTCTTTCTATGGCCTGACTTGCCTCTTAGAAGTTAGAGATATGACATCCCATGATCAGATCAACCAAAGCCAGAAAGTTGGTGGACACTGACTAGCAGTCATAAGAATTATGAAACCAGACTGTCTTCATCCATTTATGTTGCTTTAAAGGAATACCTGAGGCTTGGTAATTTATTAAAAGAGATTTATTTGGCTTATAGTTTTGCAGGCTGTAGAAGAAGCATGGTGCCAGCAGCAGCTTCTGGTGAGAACCCCAAGTTCCTTTCACGCATGGTAGCAAGAAAAGGATAGCTACAGGCATGTAGAGATCACATGGCAAAAGAAAAACCAAGAGAGAAGAAAGTGTGTTTCTTTTTAACAACCAGCTCTTGTAGGAACTAATGCAGAACTCACTCACTACCCACCACTCCAGGAAGGGCATTAATCTATTCATAAAAGATCTGCCTCCATGACCAAAACACCTCCCTTAGCCCCCACCTCCAATGTTAGGAATCACATTTCAACATGAGGCCAGGCACAGTAGCTCATACCTGTAATCTCAACACTTTGAGAGGCTGAAGCCAGAAGATTGCTTGAACCCAGGAGCTCGAGACCAGCCTCGGCAACACAGTAAAACCCCATCTCTACAACAAATAAACAAATTAGTCAGGCGTGCTGGCATTTACCTGTGGTCCCAGCTACTCAGGAGGCTGAGGTGGGAGGATTGCTTGAGCCCAGAAGGTCAAGGCTGCAGTGAGCTGTGATCATGCCACTACACTGCACTGTAGCCTAGGTGACAGAGTAAGACCCTGTCTCAGACAAAAATAAATAAATAACTTGAGGTCTGGGAGGGTCAAATATCCAAATTATAGCAGAGACACATGAGGTTTTTATTTTGTAATCACTTATATGGGAGAAAAAAATCCTACACATTCCCCAACCAGTGAAGGCCAGTCATTAATCCCTCATCTGGACCAACCTAGGCAACTCAGTATGATTAGCCATAGAGAATGAATGCCTAGCAATGTCAAAATAGATATATTTTTTACATACATATAGTATTCTTCTTATTACTATATAATCCACAAACAAAATACAGTATTTTTAATATGACTATCCTATTCTCAAGAAACTATTTCTTATTGTGTTGGTAGCAGAAAGTTGAGGCTGTTAACTTTTAATTTTGGTAGCCATAAAGTGAGGAAGTCACCTGATATGCCCCAAGAGAATGGCATAAATCTGCTAAATAGAGACATATAAAACTGCAGCACAGCCAGGCACAGTGAGTCATGCCTATAATCCCAGCACTTTGGGAAGCCGAGGCAGGCGGATCGCCTGAGGTCAGGAGTTTGAGACTAGCCTGACCAACTTGGAGAAACCCCATCTCCACAAAAAATACAAAATTAGCTGGGCATGGTGGTGCATGCCTGTAGTCCCAGCTACTTGGGAGGCTGAGGCAGGAGAATCTCTTGAACCTTGGAAGTGGGGGCGGAGGTTGCAGTGAGCTGAGATCAAGCCATTGCACTCCAACCTGTGTGAAAGAGCAAGACTCTGTCTCAAAAACAACAACGACAAGAAAAAAAAATGCCACATGTGAAATAAATCATGAAGCAGTGATTTCTAGGAGATTTTATAATGCTTTTGCCATCTAAGTTTTTCTAATAGAAGTATATATAAGATTGTATCATGTCAATGTAGTAGTTTTTTTTCCAGCAGATACAGAATGATTAATTTGAGCATATTTTTATTTAAGAATAAATTTTGGAAATACAAGAAGAGGGATATGATACCAACGTTAAATTAAACCCAGGCAACCTCCACCCCTGATTTTGCCTAACTGGTACACCCGATAGCATAGGTGAAATTATGACTGAACAAATCTGTACTTTTTGTGGAATCTAGACAAAAGGGAGTAAAACCTTACTCATCACCTCAGAGGAAGGAGGGGGATCAGGATGGGCTCTTCAGGCACACGCTCTCTTCATTTTTGGCTGCTAAGTCCCATGAGTGGCTACTGAGCTTCAGAAGATGTCACATTTATCCATGATTTATTTAATAAATAGATATTAACAGATTACTCCCATAAGAAACTGAAAGACCCCCCCCAGTCCAAGACTTTAAATTATTTATAGCACTTTGAAGATAAAACTTTAAGTTATGGAACAATATTTTTGTGCCTATTTTTTATCCTTATCTTCCTACTTAGAAAAGAAGTATCACTTAGTTTTAAAATTGTCCATCCAGTTTTAAAATTAAAAAGAGATACACAAAAACATACTGCTATATCTACTACTATTATATTGTCTTAGGTAAATTACTTAGCTTTATTAAGCCTCAGTTTCCCAATCTATAAAACAGAGAAAATAATACTTCTTAGGATAGTTTTAGAACTAAATGAGATGATCTATGCTTTCCACAGCATAAGCACCTGAATATAGTGGGTCTCAGTGAAGACTCTGATGAGCCTGTTTGATTCTAACCTCCCTTGTACCACTCATCAGCTATGACCTTGGACATGTTACTCCTCTTAACTTTAATTTCCTTGTCTGTAAAATATAGAAATAAAGATACTTACTTCACATGGTTTTAATGAAAGTTAAGTGACTATATCCATATGAAGCACTTTAAAAAGTGCCCAGAACATAGTTCTTATTACCATTCAGTTGTAAGTGTCCAAACCCTAACTAAAAGTAGCTTAAACACAAAAGGGAATTGCAATTGGGAAACTTAAAAAGCAATTAGTCTTTAGGCACAGATGGCTCCAGGAACTCAAAGTCAAGTTTCTGTCTTGCCATCTTTTGGCTCTGCTTGTTTCTACCTGGCTTCATTCTCAGACTGGCTTCTATCCTACCTTAATGGAAAAAGAGGGTTTTCTCAAATTATCCTGGAGGGAAGCCCAAAGAAAAATTCTGATTGGTTTTGTTTGGATCATATGCCCATTTCTGAACCAATCACTATGACTAGAGAAAAGAATAGCACACTGATGGACTCTTCATGCCCACTCTTTGATCTTTGAGAAAAAGCTAGGTCCATTTCATCATATTTGCAATAAATGAACTCCTCATAAAAAAGAGGTATTCAAAGCTAAAAGGGGAAAAATGTGCTAAACAAACACAAGTAACAAATATTCAGTTCAATGAGCAACAAATGTTAGCCATGACTTTTATCATTATTAATATTGGTATTGTTCCATTATTTACATAATAGTGTATTATTCATCTGGATTCTCCAAAGCAGTAAAATCAATCTCTTATAAAAATCTCTTTCTATACAAAGAGATTTATTATCAGGAATTGGCTCATGTGATTATAGAGGATGAAAAGTCCCAAGATCAGCAGGGTGAACTGGCAAGCTAGAGACTGAGGAGAGCCAATGGTGGAGCCCCAGTCAGAAGGCTGGAGGGTTCAACCAGGAAGAAGCAATATTTTCGTTTGAATTCAAAGGCAGGAAGATACCAATGTCTCAGTTCAAAGACAGACAGGAGGAATCCTCTCTTGTTAGGAGGAGGGTCAGCCTTTTTGTTCTGTTCAGGCTGTTCTATCCAGCTAAATGGATGAAGCCCACCACATTAACAACCGCAATAACATTATAAACCACCCAGCATGAGAGCAATCTGCCTTACTCACTCCACCAATGCACATGTTAATCTCATCTAAAACACTCTCACAGAAACACCCAAATATTGGAGCACCCCATAGCCCAGTCAAATTGGCACATAAAATTAACCACCACAAATTAAAAAATAATAGGAGCCTAGGATAAAAAAGCAAATACTGAACATTTAACACTAAGTTCCAAAGAAACATAGTAGCAGAATCTTCTGACATTTATGGTTTGAAGAAGCCCCCACATGTTTAATATGTCCCTCTCTTTTGAGCACTATTAAGTAGGCCCATCTATGAATGCCCAGTGAATTCAGAGACCGTCACCCAAGCCCTCTTTAGACAGTCTTGTTACGCATTTAAACTTACTGAAAGACCAAACGAGAACCCGACTTACGCAAAAGTTATTCTAATGAGAAAAATAGAAAACACTACCCAGGTACAAATTTACCACAAAAGCAATCAAATGTCATCAAAAGATGGACATGATAACTATTTACAAAAAATATATATAATAATCAATGTAAAATATATATAATAATCATCACCAAAGATACATAGTTATATTTTTGGAAACACGACAGAGAGAAAATTATGATAAATGCTTTAAGATAATTTTTCTCAAGATTAAGCCAAATGTAAGATCTATGACAATGTTTTAGGCCACCATGAAACTGAAGCAGTTACTGACCTTAAATGTAAAAATAGTCTATATATATGGTTCCTGGGTTCAAGAGTCAGCAGATTAGGTTTCAAACATATTCTCTCCAACAAAGACTTGGTGTGCAAACCACCTACTTGGTGTCTTCCAAAGAAGTTCAGGGATGGAAAGAATTTCAGTCATATATTTAAGAGAGGCTGCTGGCTTATTTTGAGCAGTGACAGATGTTTTCAAAACTAACATACATACAAAGGCATTTCCTCTCAAATTGGTTGGCATGTCTGTTGACATTTTGGGCTGGGGAATTCTTTGTTATAAGGCACTTGTCTGTGTATTATAAGATAATTTGCAACTCCCTGGTCTCAATTCACTAGATGCCAGAGAAACTCTCTCCAGTTGTGACAACAACAAAAAAAATTTCCAGGCATTGTTAAATGTTTTTTGGGGGTCAAAATCACCCCAGTTTAGGGACCACTGATTGAGGTAACGTACTGGTTGTGACTATTTAAAAAAAGGCCCATGTTGTCCAAAAGTTTCTTGGTATTCTTTTTCTATGCTACCTGCTAACTTATAAAACATTTTGCTATCTTGCTTCAATAAATTACAATAGTTTTATTATCTGGATTTTTTTAGAGGAAGCCAAAAGTCTAAGTATATTAAATAATTCTTTAGGTTTCACTTTTTCATCTGTTAAAACACACATATACACATACACTCACATACACACACAGCATCTATGATGTATTGCCACAGAAATGTTGCCTTTTTGCACACAAAAAAATTACAAATCACACACACAAGATCCAAGCTCAAAAACTTAGGAGCTTAGCAAATAATACATGTTCTCACTCATAAGTGAAAGTTAAACAATGAGAACATATGGACACTGGGAGGGAATCATCACACATGGGGGCCTGTTGTGGGGGTGGGAGGCAAGGGGAGGGAGAGCATTAGGACAAACACCTAATGCATGCAGGGCTTAAAACCTAGATGACAGGTTGATAGGTGCAGCAAAACACCATGGCACATGTATACCTATGTAACAAATCTGCATGTTCTGCACATGTATCCCAGAGTAAAATTAAAAAAAAACAAAAAAACAAAAAAAAACTTTTGAGTTTAGAGTTCTTTAAATACTGATTAATTTAATGTAATTTGGAACTTGGAACTGGCTCATACCTGTAATCTCAGCACTTTGAGAGGATAGGCAGGAGGAGCCCACGAAGCCAGGGGTTCAAGACCAGCCTGGGCAAAATGGCAAGACCTCATCTCTACAAAAAATATTAAAAATTAGCTGGGCATGGTGGCAAGAAACTGTAGTCCTACCTACTCGGAAGACTGGGGTGGGAGGATTGCTTGAGCCCAGGAGTTCAAAGCTGCAGTGAGCTATGATTACATCACTGCACTCCAACCTGGGCAACTGAGAGAGATTGTATCTGTAAAAATTAATAGTAATAATTTATTTAATTTTAATTTAATGATATACATTAATTTTTTTAATTTTGAGACTTTAAAAAAATTTTAACTTACATCATTCCAAAAAATATAATGCAAAATGTATATCTTTTTAAGAAATTATTTCTTGATAATGTACTTTCTAAAATTATTTATACCATTTGCCATTTTTATGTCTTGAATATCTGACTTTGAAGGAGATGATGTTGTACAACTTGCCACTGAATGAATTTAAGCCACAGTGAGTTATTTCACAATGCCTCTATCTACAGATAAGGTGTTATTTCCCATGACGCTACTTACCATAAACAATCCAGGAACCTGTTTGTTCATGTGATACACCAGCCTGGCAAGTAAATAAGTTCTTCATTGTTTAAAATCAAAGCCTGCAATCCACTATTCCAAAGATTGGTTAGGTCTAAGAGATATTGTTAAGTGAAATAATTTCCAAAATATTACATGCACGTGTAGGTTTATTTTTTAAAATAAAAACATAGATAATAATCAATGTAAAATATATATAATAATCATCACCAAAGATACATAGTTATATTTTTGGAAATATGACAGAAGAGGAAATTGTGATAAAAGCTTTAAGATAATTTTTCTCAAGATTAAGCCAAATGTCAGATCTATGACAACGTTTATCCTTTTATACCTATGCACACACGTTTTTGTGTGCATAGGTATAAAAGAATAAACATAAGCATGGAAGGATACAAACCTCACTGAACTTAGGAGCTAGAGGTAAGAGAGAGAACACAATAATTTGGTGAAAATTTAAATTTGTTAGAAATGAGTATTCAAAGGTTTTTCATATGTATTTGCTATTTATATGTAATTTATTTAAAGCCAATTATTTATTCTCTGCCATACTTATGGTAATGAAATCTGCACCAGTGCAAGTGGTCGAAAACTGTTGGATTGGTTTAATGTAGTTGGTTATAATAGCATTTAAATGTGGTTCCTACATACAAATTAAGAACACTTGCATTTAAAAAGGATATTAAAAATATTCACAGAAATATTCATAATGAATATCTCTGACTAAATCATGAGTGCACTTTATGTTATTTTGCTTGTCTACATTTTATTTTTTTAATGAATATGTATTGCTTTTATAATGAAGGACTAAAAATAAAGGAAAAGGATTTGAGGAGTGGGGAGTGAGATGAAAATTAAAAAGCAGTTGACTTTCCAGAACGCTGAAAAGTATGTCAGAAAATGTTGTCTGAATAAGCGGTCTTAAAATGTGTCAGTTTGGTTTTGAAATTTGTCTCGGAGATAGTAGTCAAGGACTGCCGGAGGAACTGAGTCATACTTTCACAGGAATCTCTTAGCAAAGGAGGGAGAATGAATTCCAGAAGATAAAAACAGATTGGTGGAAAATGGCTCCTGGGGATTTGTTCTGAGTATGAGTTTTATTTCAGTTCAAGATCTTTTATTGTATATGGACATGGGAATATACCTTCTTGTGATTAGAAAGATAATTTATATGGGATTAAATCCAAGAATTCATTTCCCATTGGAATAAACTTCCTAAGAACTAAACCACCCTGTTCTGCCCTGTGCATAGCCTGGACTGTAAATACACAGGACAAGAGTGGGAAGTGTGTGTGTGTGTGTGTGTGTGTGTGTGTGTACACGCTCATGTGTGCAAACACCAGTAAAGCTTTATTTGGAAAATAATTGGTATCCCAGGGATATAAACAAAGCCCTGACATTGTGCTTTCAGAATTGGAGCTGATGTTTTCCCAGGTTGTCTATTCTTTTGGTGCAAAGGTGCAGCAGTCACCCCCTTCCTTGCCTTTAGGTCCCTCCCTTTCTTTTTTTCCACCTCCTCAGAGCTGGAAAACTATACCAAAAGCCATGATTTTTAAGACTGCATATAATATGTGAGCCTTAAAGCTCCTTAAAAGGAGATTTTAATATGAGTTAATAAATGTATAGCACGTGCTTAATCTGCATTATTATTTCCCATTTTTTAATTGTTTCTTCCAAACACTCTTAGTTACAACAAGAATAGAAGGCGAAGCAATTCAGTCAAGGACATATGGAGGGCCATAAGGGTGCTAACAAAATTTAATTTGATCTTGGGCTGCTTTTAAAAGAAGCATAGATAGGAGGTAAAACTGAGAGTTTTAACTGTTAAAGATGTTAAATTCCAAAGTGAGCTATTGGACGACTGAGCAAAAGCTTTTAATTAAGTGACTTTGAGCTGTTTAAAGGCTCTGAATGCCTAAGAATGATATGAAGAGGTATAGGAGTAGCAACTAAGACTAGATTTGTAAAGAAATGTTTTGGAGAGAGCTTCTTCAGTGCTGAGTCTCCCTTCCCCACCTTTACAGCAGGAAGTGGGTATTTCCCCCTTAGCTTCAACCCTAAAGATCAGGGCTTCCGTTGGACTTGCAGAGAGCTTCACTTGTGTCCCCTGGAGTTGGGAGAGACATTGTGCTAATGCCAGAGGAGCTGGAGGGTCTATAGGTGAGATGCCTGAGGGCAGAGCCAGGAGAGAGATGCTGTTGCATTAGGATTCACCTGTACTGAGTTCTGTCAAGATAAAAAGTGAGTGAGTGTTTCCTAGCAATCAGATGTGAGCTAGGCATGTACAGGTGCCCAACTGAGAGAGAGAGAGAGAGAGAGAGAGAAAGAGAAAGAGAAAGAGAGAGAGAGAGAGACTGGCTGGGGCCATTTTAAATGGAATTCTGCTCAAGAGGAATTCACTCAGAGAACAATAGACCTCTATCAGGTGTCTAAATGGAATACCAGTCAAGTGAGAAACAGCCTACTTTTTATCTCTTTATCTCCTGACACCTACCTGTCCTGTCACTAGAATCTAAAGGGGTCAGAAGCAGCTGGTGGGGATGATAGAGAAGGAGGTGAGCTAGAAACAGTAAGTCTACCATGACATTTCCCAGAAGATAGCCTGCTTGCCTACAGTCAAGACCTAGCTCGGGGAGGGAAGAGAAAGGAGTTTTATCTTTGAATTAGGATCTAAGGGTTGATATTTTATCAAAGATGATATTTGGTGAATTAATGTGAACAGGGTATTCTATATTACCTAAGAGTGAGTAGAAATTTCAGGAACCTGACAAATTTTTCACACAGAGGAGAGAAGAATTTCTACAAATGAAACATTTTTAAAACAGATTGGAAGACTTTTTAAATAAACAAACACATAAATAAACAAGCTTGCATTTTGATTATATTCCATAAGGTTTGCTTGTTCAAAATCCTAAGAATAAGTTTCAAAATAAAGAAGGCTATGCTCATGTTCTTAGCAGTACTCAGAGCAGTGTAATTTTCTTTTCTGTGTGCTTTTCCTAGAGAGGCATGTTGACACAGCAACCAAGATGGTGAAGGGATGGAAAAATCAAACCACAGAATGGGATGACTCACGAACTCAGGCTGTTTAGGTTAAAGAAACGTCAAGTAAGAAACAATAGCTCCTAATTTTTATTTGTAAGCTTGCATATAAGGAACAGATTTTGAAAATTATATGTTGTTCTTGAGGGTTGGATATGACCAGTAGAGAAATATGAGTGCAAAATAAGGAGACATGTATAATGCAAGTATTTAAAAACAAATTTTTCAATTGTTTGGAATTGCCTTGCATTACAATATATTTCTCATTACTGGTTGTTCAAGCTGAGGCTGGGTGACATTTTTTATGGTTCTTGTTCAGAGGATCCATTAATCATTTGGCTCTAATCTAAACTGCGAAAGACTAATATTTTGTAAGCCAGTTTGCCAAATAATCAATCCACCTGAATGACCATTTTACTGAAAACCAATTTACCCAACACCAATTCACCTCATATACTTATTTTGTTTAACAATGTCATTTTAGTTGACTGGATTTCATTTTACACTCATAAGAGAGCACTTTGAAATGGTTAACTGACTGCTACTCTAATTTTCTGGAGTATGAGAAAGGGGAGGCTGAGAAGCAGAGGGAGTGCATTCTTATTTTCTTAATCTTGAATATAATTATTAAAATTGTGTTCTTTAAAAATACTACTGTTTCTCCCAGACCCTCATCCTCTCTCCTCTCTCCCTCTGTTAGTCTTTGGCCTCAGCGCCAAGGCCTTGACACATAAACAAATGAAGCATTTATTCGATGTATGTGTTAAATACAATACCCGTCTCTTCTATTTTAGAACCAACTGAACAATAGATACTGGAGTCAGTCAATTAGAAATCAAAACATCACCTTTATTCCTAGTAATCTGTATCGGAGGATATAGCTTAAATCTGGCCAAATGGCTACAAACTACAGGTTCAGGCCTTGTTTCCAGCAGCAGCTGGAAATGAGATTTCTACAGTGCTGTCCCCACACCCACAAAATTATAAACATCTTAGTTCCCATCCTGTAGAGCACTACAACAGGCAAAAACATCACCGCAGAACCCAGAACCTAAAAATGTCAGTGGTACCTGAGAGAAAGAGAATATATGTGGAGAAAAATTTCTTGGTTTATCCCTGGTAGGGTATTCATTAGTTTAGGCCAGTGGTTTAGACCCCATAATTTGTGATTTTAAACTCTTGGAGAAATTTCCTATCAAGTGGTTTATTTTAACTTTACTTTAAATCTTATAGCGGCTGCCTATTTTATTCAGGTTAAGAGCCAAAATCCTTACAAAGGCCTGTAGAACTCCCTCATGCTAACGCTCCTCCAGCTTTATCTCCTCCTGAACTCTCCTTTGCTTGGGGACTCAGCTGCAACTGCACTAATCTCCCTGCTACCCTCAAGCACACGTTACCTAACTGAAGGCCTTTATGTTCAGGTACAGTTAGAGTACCCACAGTTAGTACACCAATGACCTTGTGTATGTGTGCATGTATATATAATACATGCAGATAATATATATGTATACATGTATTATATGTGTTGTATCATATAATATACATGTATATTGTTAGCATTTATCTCATTCCATTGAAATTATTATATTATACTTCTAATCTCTTATTAAATGATAAACTCCTCCCATCCAAGTACTAACCAGGCCTGACCCTACTTTGCTTCTGAGATCAGACAAGATCGGGCACGTTCAAGGTGGTATGGCTGTAGACTAAATGATAAACTCCTAAAATACAGGAACAATATTTTTAGGCCATCAAGTGTCTTAGTACCATATGAGGTGCAAAGGTAGATAAATTAGTTAATGAATAAATGAATGAATGAGTTGATGGATAAATGAATGAACTAGAATACTTTGGTACCACTGGTTATAAACATCATCAAAGTCCCCAGTGGAATCTATAATTCTCATCTGGACAATAAAAGACACAGTTGTCTAGAAACCCTGAGTCTTAGTTATAATCAAACTGATCAAAGTCATTCATGGTTTTGAGTCAGTCCTTAACCCAGATGCCTGGTCAACCATGTCCCCTTAACCCACCATACTGCCATCTGCCACCACTATCCTTCCAGTGTCACTAATCCATCTTAAGTTATTTTAATATTGCTATTGTGAGGCTTCAAATATTGAACAGAGTTTGTAAAATGTAAAGTATTCTACCCTTTTAAGACAGTCATCATATTGCTGCTACTGTGACTGCAGTCACTAGACCCAATGGCTACTCGGTTTGACCACTCTCCTGTTTTGATCCAGAACAGATAGTAATTCATCACAAACTCTACAACTGCTAACCACAGTGATCTCCAATTCACAATTCTCTTCTAGTAGATAGGCCATACCCACCTCAGTCACTGAGATCCACCAATAAGACTTGGTCCTTGCCATGCAAGATGACATACCTTCTCAGTAGATTCAGGAAAGTGGAAAGTAAATTCATATAATTAGCAAACTAACATGACCATACCTTAGCAACCAAACCCAAGCCCTATCTCCAGTATCATCTGTAAATTAGATTGGGGAAGCCAGTTATCTTTTACTATAAGTAATTCCTCTGTGACAGAGGACTGATAACCTTTTGATTCTCTTTCTGTCTTTTTTCAGGGTTACAGTAGATGTATGTGCTAAAGAGACTGCATTTATATATCTCTGTATAGGTACATATATCATATATGTTTGTATGTGTATATACACATAAACATATACACATATATACAATACATGCATATATACACACACCTCAAGTAAAAAATAAAATCCTGTTAGTTGGCATTTTTAATCTTCTTGCTCCTTTCACCAGATTTGTGGGCCTTATATGTTTTCCTAATTCTTTTGAAAAATTTTGTGCCTTATTTAGATCACAAAAATACTCTTCTGCAAGTCTTTTATTTATAAATGACTAATTTTTCTATTCATCCATTTGAAATTAATTTATTTTATTTTCTCTATTTTTTCTTGAATCTGTCAGATACACACACACACACACACACACACACACATACATACACACAGCTAGTGCTCGACTTACGACCATGATTGGTTCTGACAGACTGGTTGTAACACGATTTGGTCGTAAGTTGAGTAGGCTATATGTAGGTGGAGATGGTAGTGCTGCCGGAAGCTGGTCTGCACTGTCGTACGCCCAGCTGGGCAACGTTTGCTCTGCCAGAAGCGGAGCAGTCGTGGCTAGCGATTGTGGTCGTAAAGTCGAATGGTCGTAAGTTGCATAGGTCGTAAGTTGATCAATACCTGTATATATATTTTTATCAAAAGCAGAAGTTTCTGACTTCTATCACTTCCCATGGAGCTGTTGTAAAGGACAATATGGTCTATTATGACAGATATTATCTACATTTGTAAACTGCCAATATATTTATGAAATTATAGGAAGTTATTATTGGACTCACACAAAGAATCTAAATCTCCCCTTCATTTCCCATGGAAGCCAATGAAGCCCAGATAAGTCCATGAGTTTCCCAAGGCCACACACTAGATATAGATAAAGCTACAACTGAAAGCCAGATATCCTAACGACTCAATGTTTCTTCTAGTCCAACATGTTGCCTTCCTTAATATAAATAAGTTCCCATTTCAGAGTTAAATGACAGAAAGAGCATATTATTGGGATTCTTTTATTATGCAGGTGGGGCTTTAGGTTAGGATGCATGTGACAAAACCGTAATATTAGGGGCAAAATTCAAAGGTCTCAGGCAATTGTTGTTTCAATAGACTTAAAGGAAAAATGATTTCATTGAGCTAAATACTATAAAATGTAATTATAGTCCTTAGGAACAACTCAGCAGAACTGGAGCTATATTTTGCTGTCTTAGCTCACCAAAGCTCTGGAAGATGTTCAAGAAGAGGTTGTATAACAAGTGGCATACATCATTTCCTTTAGCTTCCAGCATGCAGTCATCAGAAAATGTGACCATTTTGGATTCATTAATAATGTGTTGATTGCCAAAGTTCAGTTGATCATGTATCCATATGTATTAGCTAAAGCTAGGCTCTAGTTATTTTTCTCTGTGTATATCAGTAAATACTTAACATTTCTTTTACTGTAGCCTATATATTTCTGTCTTAGGGAGATAAAATTACTACTCTGAAAACCAGCTTTTCCAATTTAATCTAAATCTGACTTTTTGTCATCTTTATTTTTAGTTTATAAACTGCTTGAGAAGGGATTTTTTTTTTCCTTGGTTCCTGGCTGAAGTTAAAACTGAGATTATGGAAATACCTCAAGAGCGGTTATTTCTATCATACTGAAATGAGAAATTTGGTGATGTTTAGTTGAACATTCAAATGTTTCAGCTTTTACCCTTCACTATTAATAATACCTTCATCTGTCTTCCACACAGAAAAAGTCTTTCTTTAACTTTGCATTTGAGAATTTCTTTTTCATTTTATTTCCTTATGGAATCTTCCTGGTGTGACTCATAACATATTGAGGTCATGTCAGTTGCATTTCTGTTACACAGGAGGATGTTTCATTCCTAAAACATACCATGAGATCCACTGACATGTGTATGAGACTTGAAATGGGGCCATTTGTGCTAAAGATCCCAATGATGGATGACTGGGCTCAGAGTCTTCTTCAAGCTGCTGTTCCCGTACAAAAGGAGATGGAAAGATTCCTTACAGTGTTAGGCTTTGGTACGCATCTCCTCTCCTTTGTAAGTATTCACTCAATTTGATAATGATAGGTGATGGACAGAAAATAAGTAGTCTCAATTTATTTTCCCAATGTCTATGTCTCCAAAATTAGCTTTTAAAAGCCTTCTGCTTTTTATTCCAAATGACTTTTCCTTCATTTTATCTAGTTTAAATTAGCATACGAGCAGCTGAAAAAATGAATTATAAATTATATAGCTTAATAAGGGGTCACCAGCATTGTGCCAAATTATTCAGTATCCTCTCATAAAGTGAGGTCATGTCATTTCCTGTGTGGATGGAGATGCGTTAGGAAGGGGTTCCACAGTTTCAGTTTCACCCTCTATTTAATATTCTTCCCCTTTCATGGACATGTCCATATCCCATTGTCCACATAAATCTCACTCTAGACTTTTGTAGATGAAGATTAATCACAGTACAAAGAACAATCAAAGTTGCCTAAGTTTATTTTCTTTCTTTTTTTTTTTTTTTTTTTTTTTTTTTTT
>NW_016107794.1:577924-580432 GCF_001604975.1 Cebus imitator
ACGCACCACCATGCCCAGCTAATTTTTTGTATTTTTAGTAGAGACGGGGTTTCACCATGTTGACCAGGATGGTCTCGATCTCTTGACCTCGTGATCCACCCGCCTCGGCCTCCCAGAGTGCTGGGATTACAGGCTTGAGCCACCGCGCCCGGCCTAAGTTTATTTTCTAATAGAATTTTGATTAAAAGACTGAGTCTTCCTGAAACTTAGCAATGCATTTTATGTAGACATCTCAGCTGAAATAAATACACTTAATTGTAAGTCTCAAATGCCTGGTGTGAATTCACAGCCCATCATGACCCTTCACTTCCATTCTTTCCTTCCTTTACTACTTCCTGCAGTAGCGACAGACTCACATAATTTTCAAGCTGAACTAGACCTTAGAGATTGATCATTTAGTCCAGTTCTTCACTTTACAGAAAAGGAAAGTAGAAGCCCACAGCATTTAAGAGATGCTCCTAAAATGACTCAACTAGGTAATAGTAGACCTGGAATAGGTACCCAAGATTCTAGACTTCTACTCTACTACTATTCTTTTCCCTCAAGTCATTATCTCATTGCTCTGGCTTTGCAGCTGTTCATTCTCTTGGCAACATTCTCAGGTCTCTTGTCCATTGGCTTGTCCTTTCATCTTATGCACCTTGCAAAGCACCAGTTGTACTTACCAATGCCCAACCTATTATTCTTAGAGAAAACTACCTAACTGGGCAAATTACTACTACTTTCATGTCAGAGCCTCCCCCTCATATGATATATTCATACCTAGATGTCATTCTGTAGTTCCATGTTTCCATGAGGAATGACTTTTCATAGTCAGCACTCATGTTCTGCACAGCAGTGATTCCAAACTTTCTCCACTTATCTCAAACTCTGACCTGCAGGATACCTTGTATCTTACTTCCCAGAGAAAATACAAGTAATCCAACTTTTTGTCATCTAACCTACAAACTTGTTCTTGGCCCTTTTTTCTTTCTTTTTTTAATTTTAAGTTCTAGGGATGCATACTAGGTATGTATATTTTGGGGGTATATGAGATATTTTGATACAAGCATACAATGTGTAATTGTCACATCAGGGTAAATGGGGTATCCATCACCTCAAGCATTTTGTGTGTGAGTGTTATGAACATTCTAATTATACTCTTTAGGAGGTGTTTCTTACTAAATTTAATGAGATGTTTCCTATGTAAGCCTAATCCCTGTGCTCATACTGTGGATCACATCCCCTCTATCATTCCCAAGGCATTTATTCTGTAGTATTTTTTCTTTCCTCAATTTTCACCACTGCTGCCTCCACTACCTTCTTTCCACAATTATGTAAACATATTCAAGCATCTTCCCTTATCCACCAGCTCCTGGTAAGCTTCTCTTTTCATTTGTCTTCCTTTGCTGTACCCTTAAATTTCCATGTTCCTAGGAGTCTGTCCTGGATAATTTACTTGACTCATCCATTCCCTGAACCAACTCATCTACTCCCATAGTTAGTAACTTCATATTTTTATGCTGACGATTCCCAGATCTGTATCCCCAAATCTGCTCTCTGCCTCCCCATCCTTTCTCTCTCTCTCTCTGTCTCTCTCTCTGGACCTTCAGACATTTTCACTTATTAGTGGGAGGCCCCAGAGAGGCCAGAGACACTTCAAAATCAGCATATCTAAAACCAAATGCACTATCTGCCCTCACAAACCTAGCTCTTCTCTTTCATTCCTTGTCTCATAAAAAGGTGCCATCATCCCAGTTAGTAATTATCTTTATCTCCCAGTCACAAAGTATACTATAAAATATTTGACACAGCAGTTCAGAAAACAGCATTGATCCTGGCCCTACATTTCAATTGCTGCATAATCTTGAAGAAATTGCTTAAGATCTCTAAGTTTCAGTGTTATCTTTCTATAAAAATGGAGACCTTAATAGTAACTATTGAGAATTAAACAAAACAATGCAAACATGACATCTAGCACAGAGTAAGCATTCTGTAATTTTCATCTGTCACTATAAATACTATGATTATTAGGAGTATTATCATAATCAGTATGTATCTAAAAACAAAGTCCACTTCTCTACATGCCTTCAGTAACAAGCCCAGTGCAGGCCCCTCCTCTGTCTTACTCAGAAGCTTCTAACCAATCTCCCTGGCTTCAGCTGTGCCCCTCCAATATACTCTCCATATTGCACCTACAGGTGATATGCCAAACCTTTTAAGTTCTTTCTTTCTACAAAGGCAATGTCTTGTTCTACTTGCTGCTAGGTTAAAGTCCTAATTTCTTGGAATGGTTTAAAAGTTTCTTTATCATCTAGCTCTTCTTTACCTCTCCAACCTCATCTTTTGTTTTCTCCTCTCACTCTTCCTCATTGAACGCAAATGATATTTTAAAAATATCCCTTAAACTATTCAGGCCTCTCCCACAACAAGACCTTCACATATGAGTTTTTCTATCTGGAATACTCTGTGTAATCAATTTGCCTTGTAAATTCCTAATCATTTTTCATATTTCAGTTTTTACACCAT
>NW_016107794.1:581129-637441 GCF_001604975.1 Cebus imitator
TTTAAAACACCCTAATTCTCAGCTCTCATCTCAAGATCCTTACGTGTAACTGCAAAGACCCTATTTCCAAATAAGATAACATTCTAAGACTCCTGGTATACATAAATTTTGAGGAGACACTATTTAATCCATTACACTTGTCAATCATATTCACTAGACTATATTCTACATGAGGGCAGGGATTATATCCATGTTGGCCATCACTTAAAATCAGCTTGACACAGAATCTACATTTCAGAAGTAATTGTGGAATAAATTATATTATTTCCTCTCAGTATTTTTCCAGCTTTTTTACCATATTAGCGTCCAACAACCTCAATGATTACCCCCACTTTGTCCATTAAAATTCATGTCTCAGCCTGAAAACTAAACAAGCCTCTCTACTGGAAATGAACAGACCCAGCACACAGAAAATAAGAACATGGTCAAACAATAATACTATCAATCAACTGGATATAATGGACATCTATAGATAATTTCATCAATAGCAGCAGAATAAGCATCCTTCTCAAGCTCACATACAACATCACCAAAATACACTACATTGTGAGCCATAAACACACATCTTAACAAATTTGCAAAAACAGAAATCATACAACATCTGCTTTCAAACTACCACGGTGAGAAACTCAATGCTTTCCCACAAAGATCAGGAACAAGGTAAGGATGTCTCCTCTCACCACTGCTTTTCAACATCATGCTGGAAAACCTAGCTAATGCAACAAGACAAGAAAAGGAAATTAAAAGTATGCAGTTTGGGAAGGAGTAAACAAATATGTCTCTTTGGAGATGACATAATCATCTATGTAAAAAATCAAAAAGTCAGCTAAAAAGAAAAAAATTTTAAAACTAATAAACAATTACAGCATGTAGATATAAGGTTCATGTATAAAAGTCAACTACTTTTCCATATACCAGCAATGGACAACTGGAAATTTAAATGAAAAAACAATACCATTTTCATTAGAGCCCCCCAAATAAAATAAGAACATTATTGAAATATGTACAAGATTTATATGAGGAAAGCTATATAACACTGATGAAAGAAAAAAAGAACTAAATAAACAAAGATATATTGCATGTTCATTGGTACAAAGACTCAGTATTGTCAAAGTGTCCATTTTTCTCAATTTGATCTATAAATCCAGTGAAATCTCCATAAAATTCCTATAAGTACTTTGTGGATATTGACCCAGAAAAGCCAATACAATACTGAAGGAGAACAAAGTTGGAGACTGACATTACTCAACTTCAGGAATTACTATAAAGCTATAGTATTGTATGGTATTGGTGAAAGAATAGAAAAATAGATCAGTGAAACAGAATAGACAGCCCTTAAATAGACCCAAATAAATATAGACCTTTGACAAAGAAGCAAAGGCAACATTCTGGAGAAAAGATAATCTTTTTACCCAATCATGCTGCAACAATTGAACACACACACACACACACACACACACACACACACACACACACACGTGTGTGTGTGTGTGTGAATTTAAACACAGACCTTACAGCCTTCCCAGAAGTAAACTCCAACGGCTCACAGTCTTAAATGTAAAATGCAAAACTATGAATCTCCTAGAAGATAGCACAGGAGAAAATCTAATTGACCTATAGTTTAAGATGACCTTTTAGACACAACACCTAAAGCACAATCCACGAGAGAGAATTGTTGAATTGAATTTCATTGAAATTAAAAATTTATAATTTGCAAAAGACACGGTAAAGAAGATAAAAAGAGAAGCCACAGGCTAGGAAAAAATATTTGCAAACAACGTATCTTCTGAAAGATGAAGAGGGGTACAATGGCTCATTCCTGTAATTTCAGCACTTTCAAAGGCTGAGGTGGGTGGATCACTTGAGCTCTGGAGTTTAAGACCAGCCTGGTCAACATGGTGAAACCCTGTCTCTACTACAAATACAAAAATTAGCCAGGCGTTCAAAGGCAATAGATGATAGACTAGCTTTAGAAATGCAAAAAAGGAAATTCCCTCACTGAAAGTGCTTAACAGATTTTTCTAGTCTTTGATTTAAAACATACCTAAAACCTATAAATGCCAAAGTCTACAAGTCTAAATGCTCTACAAGTGGTTTTGTAGTTTCATTTATTTCCTTGGTGCACTGAGCTTATCTTCGAATTCAAGTAAATTCACTGGCAGCATCCTCACACATATACTGAAAGTTTGTTATCACTGATTTTTTTAAAGCCCTTATTTTTTTCAAGTTGGCATGAGTTCTGCCCAGATATCCATGCCTATATTCATGTATTTATGACATAATGCATTATCAGAGTTTTATCAGAAAAACAGAAAGTATTTCCGCCATTTGGGGCAGGAAGAAATTTAACAAAGAATTTGGTACTTACAAAACTGTTGGAAGGGAAAAAGCCAGAGAAAGTTACCAATAGCACAGGCTTGCCATTGGATTCAGGCAATCAGAAAACTGCTACTGTAACTCAGAGGAGTAATTCTACTTAAATGTCCCCAGTTGAGACAAGTGATAATAATCAGAGGAACATCCAATTGAGAACAGTGATAATAATCAGGAGAACATCCAAAGGCCACTGCAAAACCTCATTTGTCAATGTCTGATTATTTTCTTGCCAATACAGGTAGAGGAATAATATTATTTCTATCCACTAGTATGCAAGAAATACCTAACTGACTCATTGGGTATGAAAAAAGGGCTTATTTGTAGCATTTTCCAATTTCTGTGGTATAAAAATTCCCACTATGGCTGATTTAAAGCTACTGAATGCATAGATGGAAAAAGATGTCCATGATCAGTTCCTTTGAACTTGTATGAGCCAACTCAACACATCACTGTTTCTGACACTCTTCTGCCTTCCAAATATTATACAAATGTATCTCACTGATGGAACCTAATGCCAATTCATAAGCCTGCTGGCAAAGGAGACTGGGAAACGTATAGATCTCAGATTTTCAGCTCCTGTAATGCAGGGTGGAGCAAAGAAGGAGGTATCAAGTGCGACAAGAGCCAACACAGCTAACGTCCAGATCACATAACATACAGACTGATGCTAAGTGCCATGTTCCCTGTTCCTGCAAATAAAAACAAACTAAACAAATCCTTGGTGATTTCATCTGCATTATGGCTCAATCTCCAAATGATGTTCCAGCTTTATATGGGTTATTTGAAAACCACTGTTTAAGTAGGCACAACAATGCTAATTGAAGTTAACATTGGTTAAGCCATTATAATGTGCTAGGTATTGTTTCAGGCTTTGCATACATTACACCACTTAGTCTTCCGAAAAATTTCATGTGATAGGTTTACTGTTATCCTAATTTTACAGATGAAAAACCTGAACATTTGTAAGGTTAAATAAATGCTCAGATCACATAGCTCCTGAGTAGCAGCATGTTTCACACTCAATTTGTCTGACTGCAAAGCTGCAAGCATACCATTTTTTATGATTAGTTTCTGCTTCTCAGCACCATGTTTGGTTTTAGAGACCTGATAGCATTGAGAATGTCATCGAATCAAGACACTGAATGTTTTTAGGACTTCCTTAAATATTAGCAATTATCTGCTAATAGAAATACTGTAATAAGCAACTGTCTAGAAGAACAAAGTGGTGTAATTTGCAGTTCACAATAATTTGACCTTGAAGTGCCTGCTTTTCCTCAGTTTCTTTCATTGCCCCAAAAGTTTGGACTCTTCCATTCTTCTGGTTTAGATGAAATGGTGCCAGTGAGTTTCAAGTATAAGAAAGAATAAATAAACAATCTGTATAATTTTCAAAAGGGGAAGAAATGTGTGGGAGAAATAGGATCTGATCTTCCTTTTAGCAAATATAAATTTGCTGCATTAAAGACTTTGTATGTTTCCAGGTCCAGTGACTGGTTTTAATGCATAACTCGTATTTTTATCCATTGCTTAGAATCACCTCTCCAATTTTTCAAGTGCTTTGTCTTGCTTAATCCAGTAAAACATCACTCTATGCTTTCATGTCACACTCACATACCTTGCATTCCTTTTTTTAGATTCTGTTTTAAAAGCAAGTAAGCATCTCTCTTTATTACAAACTATTAAATGATAATTTAGCCAGTGTGCTTTTTACCTGCACAATTTCAAGCTAATTGCATGGCTGCATATTTGTCCGAACCAAAGCAATTGTGCTTCTGTTTTCTACCATTAATCTCCATTTTAAAAATGAATAAATTGAAGGGCATATTTGTTGGGGGAGGGGCTGTCCTTCGATGAGCAATGGGCCTGATTTCAGGAGCAGGTGCTGTCTGTGTAGGACTCCATATCAGTTATGGCTATGCTTTTGCCAAGGCAGGCTGAATCCACGCCAACTCATTGCCTCAGATGCTTTCAGTGCTTGTCAAATACCAGAATGTAAGATGTTTCTCAGCTATGTGATATCTAGTCAAAGCCAATTGAGAGCATTGGATGCACCAAAACATAGCAAGACATTGACAACTCTGAGGTTTTTATTTCTTCCACCAACTTTAACCTGATGATCAACTTATTAATCTGCCTATTTATCAAGAGACTTTCAAAATTATAAAATTCAGAGATACTTTTCTCAAGCATTAGAACAAACAACATGTTCTCTTCTGAAGGTATTTTCTTTAAGATCTGTTGAGCTTCCCTGATATTTGACATACCTGCGAAAGCAATTTTGTCAGCTGAATATCTGGTTATGTCTAGTTGGTGTTAAACTACATTAGTTAAACCTGATTTGACAGTCATGTTACAAATCATTGTGGAAGGCTGAACAAAACAAGCATGGCTCATTTGGCAGGAAAGCCACTAAAAATGACAAACCTGAAAGTTGACTATCACTAGTGCAGATGACATCAATATTAACTTTGGTTGCTATTAATAAACACACTAAAGAATGCAATAGGTTTAATGACTGTAAATGCTGTCTCCCATCTCAGCACAAACTGCTGTGTCTGGGAATAAATTAGTATTTATCATTTCCTGACTTCTGTTCTGGCCAGTGGCCAACAGAGGATGTATATCAAAATTAGAAGAGATGGGAGGTGGGACTTGCTTCCAAATTGATCTAAACGACGACAGCAAGCTTAAAAGCTGCCTCCCTGCTTTTAAGTTTCGCTGTCTGTTTTCAAAAGTAAAAGAAAACATTCAAGAAAATAAAACAGGAAACTAGTCTACAGCTTAGAGAGAATCTTGCTTGATTTGATTCCTTTACAGCATTGTATTATCATCAATATTAAAGCAGAGCTTACCCTGCCAAGCCCTGAAATGCATAAAATGGAAATGAAGAGCAAAACTGCCTTTGCCACTCATCTGTTTCTGTCTTAGGAAATGTCTCCAGTTTATCTGCTCGCTGTCTCATGAAGAGGTTTTATGTGACCACATTATATAGCACAGATGCCACAGAGGGACAGACCTGGATGCCTGCTGGCTTGACCTATCTCTTAGCAAATCCCAGATGCATTTCATCTTAATGAAACACCCACATGGACCTTCAAGCTCAGAAGTCACTTGCTTCCTAATCAGTTTATGTGTTATTTGGAATTTTGAGGCAGCTTCCTGCAAAATGCCATCAAGTTTACTACTGACAGAGTCAGGAAAATGCATAGGTTAAGATCTTGATCATTGTCCTAGAAGCAATGTGTAACTAATTAAATTTTTATGAAGGCCAGGCACAGTGGCTCATTCCTGTCATCCCAGCACTTTGGGAGGCCAAGGCAGGTAAATAACTAGCGATCAGGAGTTTGAGACCAGCCTGGACAACATGCTGAAACCCCATCTCTACTAAAAATACAAAAATTAGCCAGGCATGGTATCACGTGCCTGTATTCCCAGCTACTTGGATGAGTCAGGAGAATCGCCTGAACCCAGGAGGTCAAGGTTGTAGTGAGCCAAAATCACACCATCGCACTCCAGCCTGGGCCACAAAGCGAGGACTCCATCTAAAAAACAAAAATTATGCAAAGGGTATATATTCCAATAGCTACCTTGAACAAGGAGATACATTCTAAGGAGTTTATGAATATACTACTATTAGAATTATAATATCATAATTACTATTAAATATTTATTACATAATTTCATTCTTTAAAACAATATGAAGTAGATGGCAGAAATTTGAGGTAGGTGATAACTTCTCTCGCATATATAACCACATACATGCACATGTATTTATATTAATACACACACATACTCTCTCAAATGTGTGGACACTATTGGTTTCCTAGGGCTGTAGTAACAAAATCCATAAACTGGGCAGCTTTAAACAACAGAAATGTATTCTTATTCTCTCCCAGTTACAGAAGCTAGAAGTCTGAAATCCGGTTGTTCACAGGGTCAAAATACCTCTGAAGGTTCTAAGAAATCATCTGCCTTTGACTCTTCCTACTTTCTGGTGGCTGATGGGCCACCCTCAGCATTCCCTGGCTGGCAGGCGCATCACTACAATCTCTGCCTTCATCTTTATACTGTGCTCTTCCTTGTGTGTGTCTGTGTCCTGTGTGTCTTTTCCCCCTTTTATAAGTGTACCAGTAATTAGATTAGAGCCCATCCTAATCCAGTATGACCTCATCTTAATAGATCTGCAAAGACTATTTCCAAATAAGGTGATATTCAAAAGTATCAGGATTTAGGACTTTACTATATCTCTTTGGGGGACACAAGTCGACCCATGACACACATGAAAGAAAAAAAAAGCAATGACAGCACCCATATAAAATTCAACCAAAAAGAAAGTTATTGTAAAAATAAATGACAAAATTGTCTATACTTTTATAGGTAGGTAATAAATTTAACAACATAAAAGGAAATCAGATGACGTACACAATTCAGAGCGTCTATGAATTTTAAAACATATCAAGTGCTACAGAAAAGTTTCTGATATTAACACCAGAGACAATAAATCTCAGACTTAAGAATATGCATAATAGTCAGGTGCAGTGGCTCACGCCTATAATCCCAGCACTTTTGAGAGGCCAAGGTGGGAGATCACCTGAGGTCAGGAGTTCAAAACTAGCCTGGCCAACATGGCAAAACCCCGTCTCTACTAAAATTTTAAAAATTAGGCAGGCGTGGTGGCACACATCTATAATCCTAGCTACTCAGGAGGCTGAACCACAAGAATCGCTTGAACCTGGGAAGTGGAGGTTGCAGTGAGCCGAGATCATGCCACTGTACTCCAGCCTGAGTGACAGAGTGAGGCTTCATCTCAAAANAAAAAAAAAAAAAAAAAAAGAATATGCATAAGACGATTTCCTCATAGGCAAAAATTTGATTATACACAAAATAAAACATCATTTTCATCATTATAATGATTATACACATCATTAAAACATCATGTATAAAACTATACATATGTATAGTTGCATATACATCCTTCATTTTAAAATACAGAATTATAAAACAATAATAAACAAGGAGAAAATATGTTTTATAAGTCACTGAAGTCCAAAGGTATTATTTAAATATTAGTGGCTGGTGATCATCAAGGAAGTCTAACTTTATTGGAAATTACTAGGTCCATTGAGAAGCACTACAAATACACAGTGCAATGATTCCCCAGTGAAGGAGGCACTTCCAAAATTTGGGGCCATTTTTAGAAGAGCACAAGGAAAGCCCTGTAACATTCAGAACGGCAGTGTCTGAACAGATACAATGCTATGAGAAGGGTCCAGGCTCTGTGAAAACACGGTTTCAGTTAAGATCACAGAGAAGATTTTTCCACAGAGGCATAATTCCAGTGATACAGTCAAAATCAGTAGCAAAATAAGATTTGATTTCTAGGGATTCACTTTAGAGCTAAATGTGTTGGAACAATTTGGAAAGTAAATGATACTGCATTTTAAAAAGATATCATCATTATTTCAAATCTTCTTCTCATTTTTCCAAATGGTGGTGTTTTATTTCAGGTGCTTATCTTTTGAGTTCCTTTCTTAAATTTGGCAACTAAGTTCCCTGTTTTCATGCGCACCATTTCCTCAGCGCACTTTAAAGCAAAATCAAACTGTTTTCTAAAATCTTACTTCTAAATCTTGATTTTTTTATAAAACTTTCTCACAGGATTTATAAAGTTATGGTAGGCAGAAAAAAAAATAGCCCCTCAAATATATATTCCCTTCCTAATCCCCAGAACCTGCGACTATCACTTTACATGAAAAAAGAGTGAGAATTATCTTATATAGCAGAAGACCTGATTAAGAATGATGAACGGGGAGCATTATCCTGTATTATCTGGGTTGGTCCTAAATGCAATCACATAGAACCTTATAAGAGAGAAGCAGAGGGAGATTAGACATAGACACTCAGAGAAGACGACTGAAGACAGAGCAGGGAGTGGTGCAGCCACAAACAAAGAAATGCCAACAGCCACCAGAGAGAAGTAGAGGATTCTCCCCATCCCTGCTCTGGAGGAAGAACACCTCAATTTTAGACTTCTGGCCTCTGGAACTGTAAGAGTAAAATTATTCTTTAAACCACTAGATTTATGGTCATTTGTCACAGCAGCCACAGAAAATTTATACAATTGGTTAAAGCACAGGAAACAAAGAGAATAAAAAGACATAAAAAACAGTGCCCCTCCAGAAAAAAATGAATATATCTCTTTATAGTGACACCTATCATTTACCAAGCACCTGCTGGATAGGTGCCAGAGAAGGATTCACATGCTTTATACGTATCATCCTAATGCTTACCAAAACCCAGCAGTGTAAATGTGATTATCCCCATTTTGCAGATGAGAACATTGAGGCCCAAGGCCATACACAGTAAGTATGCAGAATTCCCCAGATTCAACCTAGATGCATTTGACTCTAAACTTTCCACAGTTCCTGCAATACTCTGCTGCATCCCATACTTCTCTTTTTAGCCTCCCCTTTCTGTCCCTGTCAGCCCTCTCTCCATCCAATTGCAGAGCGTACTTGCAACTGTTTATTTTACTCTTAACCAGCTGCAAATGTTTCCTTCCACATGCCCAGGAGCCAACCAATTGGGTTCGTGGCATTTGTAGGAAACACAAATCATAAAAATAAACCATTAGGCAATATGCCTCAAATACCATGGCCTGTAATCTTTTATTGAATATCTTGAATTCCTCTATCTGGGCCCTAAGCTATCTAGACAGGTTGCTTACTCCCCTACACCACACTAACCCCGATTTACCCCAGATTGGACACATTTCCAGCAACTCCCTGGTTTCCAGGATTACAACGACCTTGTTTAGGTAAAAACTGAATTTGAGATTACCAACAGGATCTTATCCATCCTGCTAAGCTCACTCTTTCTCCCAGCTTCGTCTACTCCCCTGTATCCTTTCCACTGGTCCGTCCATCCCTGATCCACTGTAATTTGGGCCTCATTGTGTTTTCCTAGGTCAGGGAATCAGTAACAAAATCTCATTATCTCTGAGACTTATACATGTATATATACACACACACCATGGTTTTAGCAGGTATTTATTTCTTGAGGCACAAAAAGACAGGCGTACAGGAATAAAAATGTTAATTTCTCTATAGTTAAAATAACCTAGGACACAAACCCTTTTGCTTTTAGTGATGAGAAAGGAATACTGCTCCTCCCCATCCTCACCCTGATGCTTTTCTCCTTTCTGCTAGGAGAGATCTAAATTCTCCGGGCTTATGTATCAGCCTGACTTGGGGGCAGGAGCTTCTGGTCTGAGAGTCCTCCTCTGGCCTGGCCTGTGTAGTTCAGCCTCCAGGTCCTAGGTTTTAGCCTACTTCTGCTGCATGCAGAAGACAGATGGTAATAGGGCTCTGTCTCCAGACTCAAGCATCCATCAGACTTTGCTCGAGAAACTCAGCTGTCTTGCTGCTCTGCTCCACATCAGCCCTTGCTAACTGCTGATCCTCTGAGACCCTCTAGCCTGGGTCTCAACCACTGAGGCCCCACCTCCCACTGATCCTGCTAACCCCTGGCAGACAGAAAAATCTCACAGTTTTCAATTATAGTTTAAATCGCCTCAGGCACAATGTTTCAAGCTTCCTAGATGCATCCAGGGAGGAAGGGATTTGAGGGTGAGGCAGAGGAGGGGGTGACTCAGGCCCTTTTGTATGAAGTAGCACATCACTCTCTCCATCTACTAAGGCAGCCCCACATGGATATAAACTCTGGGAGGTGTCTCCTTCCAGAATTCCAGACAAAAAGCAGAGCAGCATGCCAGTCCCTCATTTTCTCAGAACGCTTCACCCATCTGGGGGTCTTAAGGGGTCTCGTACTTCAGGCTTCAATTGCAGGGGGACTAGGAGGATGACCCTCTCTAGCATCCACACTCAGGCTTTTCACTGAAAAGCCTCCCAGAGCTTCTTCCTTAATTAAGCCTAGCAAGCATTCAAAAATCTTTTCTATGAGGGAAGGAAAGCTGCCCCAAAGGCATGGTGAATCCTCCAAATTCTCTGGTTCAGTATATAAACTCAACACATCCACCTACCTGGCTTTGCTCTTGGTTTGTCACGTGAAGTTTTAAAATTTCAGTGAAACATTTTTTCTTCCAAGTGCCTCCTAAAAGTATTTTGGCTTTTAGAGTATTCTGTGTCAGTGGTGGTGGGCTTCAAAAAAGGAGCAAAACTTGAGGCCAAGTGGGAACTACTTTGTCCATGTGGTTTTATCTGAATTTCTTCAAAAGCAGTAAATGCATTGCTCCAGTGGATGGAGGAACTTGGCATATAATTAGAAATTACTGGCAATGAAAGATGCATCAGTTCATTTTTACAGGCACTATTTTGCAACATTATGTAAACACTATAATCTAGTCTTAGAATATGGTATATAATTTTATATATTATTATTGTAATGGTTTTATTTAGCAATATATTTGGAAAATAGTACTTACATTTCTTTGTTTAGTTTTGAAATCAAAACAACACATTTATTTGCTCATTTTTATTTCAAAGTTGAACAAGTTGAAGTAGTTTACACATTTAAAGTCTGATGTGATATGAAATATCAGGACTAATAATAGTGCTCATAAGATGCATGTGTATTTTCCAGATTATTTTTACACTTTGTCACATTTTATTGTTGAAATGTTATAATAACAATACTTGAAAACAAAATTTTAGAGTTACTCTTGGCTTCACCGTCCCAAGGGGCTAAGAGGATATGCTATAAATTATTAAACTAATTTCATCTTACTGGATATTAACTTAATTTTTAAAATTATACATAGTTTTTGATGATGATGCAATAAATAACTTTGCATGCACATATTTTCTTTATTATATTACTTACTTATAATCAAATGCCAAGATTTCAATTACTGAGTCAAAGGGCAGAGTTGGCACTAATCAATGTGTCTTCACAAAGCCCAAAGGTTACCTCAGTGCCTTTCCTTGCTAAACTCAGTGCCCTTTAATGCTACCCAGGAGTTTTTTATGAAGCTAAGATTACTGCAATAAAACAAGTTTTTATAAGTCTTTACTTTTTCACCGCAAAGTGACCTTTTTATGTTTACACAATATATCATAAAACAACCTCCGAAGTTCAATAGATCTAAACTCAGTAACCTGTAATGTTATCTGCAATCATTTTTTTTCTGTTTCAGGGTTCAGGTGAACTTACTGACACATAGTATGAGTCAAAATGTAATATGAGACAAGTTTTGCATGTGGCTTCACATGTAGATAAGGCATTAGTATGAAAATAAGTAAACCTTAAAACAAGCAGCAAATTATAAAATGAGATTGCTTCTATAATTTATTATATTGAACTTGTAGCACTGTGGTTAATATTAGACCTGAATAACCAAGGAAAGCACTGATAAGGAGGGGCTGGGGGGGTGGTGGGAGAGAGAGAGAGAGAGAGTTCAAATAGAAAGACTTCTTAGAAATTTGAAGCCAGGTTCTTTATATCAAGGCTTTCCTAGAACTTTAAGAATATTTTTAAGCTTAATTTCATTATGCAAAACTATTTCATGCATATCTAAATCTGTTGATAAGAAGTAAAGACCAATGTTACAATGTCTTTAACACTGTTATTTCAGAAATATATTTGTTGGTTCATAGTAGTCTATGAAGAACAAAGCAGATCAAACTAGAAAGTTATTAAATTGCTACAATTACTACAGATACTATTCATTTCAGTAGTTGAGAGATATGTAGATATACTAAACATTATGAAAGAGGTATTTTATGCCCAGTGGAATGAATTCTAGGAAACTGAGCTCAAGAAAACCGAGTTAACATCTGAGTTCTACTACAAAGGATGAGACCTTTCCTCTCTCTGCACTTCAGCTTGGACATCTACAACATAAAGGAAAGGGCTGTGCAAGACCTTTCCAAGCCTTGTATTATCATCATTCCACACAAAGGGCAGCAGCAAGAGCACTACTCCAGCATGAAAGGATTCAATGACAGTAACCAATGTAAGATGTAATTATAACCCAAACCTCTTCAGTTAACAAAATGAGCAATATACACAGACATCCTTTTATCTCTCTCTTAAGTATGATCAGTGTCAGGTTTAGCTAAATATTCACAGCATACAAATCTGTATCTAATTTTTATACTTAGTGACCAGCAAATTATTGGATGGCAATACTACCCAACCCAAGCCTTACTTTATGGCCCTTTAGGATTTTTTTTTTTCTTTTTTCTGAGTCTGCTTGCTAGGGAAAGGAATTTTTTTTTTTTTTTTAACAAAACTCAGGAATGGAACTCTACAGAAAAAAATTAAATTAAATTAAAAGTTGATTGCAAAATCATAAGATCACATCATTTGCTTTCCTCACCCTTTTTGTTTCATTTCTGGTTCTGCCTCCTTTGTGAAGCCTTTTCTGATGTTCCCAAGTCAGAAGTGAGATCTCTCCCCCTCCACCCCCACACCTCTCTTCTATAGTTCTACCTTCTTCAAGGACCTTATCATAACTTCAAAGCACATAGCTCGCTCTCTCTTTCTTTTGATAGCAGTGGGGAAATACTTGTCCTAATGTCTCCTGCTAGATCTTAAGTTCTTTCTGAGGATAAATTTTCCTCTTTTATTATTCACATATTGCTTATAATACATAGTATCTTAGCAGTATAATGTTACTTGTTGACTCGAATCAATGATGTCTTAATTAGCTCCATGTTATTCTACTTCCTATAATAGTATTTATATGATTGAGGCTGATATCAAGCCACCCTGATAGGTTTAAGTGGTGTGATTATACAGGAGCCTACAATAAAACCATATTTTTCATTTGATTCTCATTGAACAGCTGGACAACATAAGCTGTGGTTTGGAAGTCATGGGAACCATGAAAACACTTGTGCCGATTCACAAAGATGATATCATGATGGGCCTTTCAAAGAGTTTACATTCCTAGTACTCCTTACAGATTGGCCCCTTGAAGAAGCACAGGAATTCTAGGTTCTATATAGCTCTACCAGGTTGGAAAAGTGCATATGGCCTGATCTGCTGCTCTCACAAAAACGATTTTGTCTACCCTGAAGTTTAGGGTCTACCCTTTTTAGGCCTCACTGCCCTGTGATATCTGGATGAGCAGGGACTTTGGAGGCACTATTCCCATGAAGAATAGCCCCCAAAAGACCTCAAGGACTACAGAGAGATTAAAGACATAATAAGGGCCACTAGTTTCTAATCATAATGACTCTCATAGGAATGCATTATCCTTACGTAAGTCAGCACATATCAAAATAAAGCATTTTAAGTCATTAAAATTATACTTAGCCTCTAGCTATAGTGTTAGACAAGACTGGATTAAGATATTTTGTATAAATAACTCCAATAAAGTGATTGACTTAAAATGCCCAATTTTTGTTTTGCCGATAAAAGCATATAATTAGCCAATAAG
The DNA here is from genome assembly GCF_001604975.1 of Cebus imitator. NCBI lineage: Eukaryota > Metazoa > Chordata > Mammalia > Primates > Cebidae > Cebus > Cebus imitator. The sequence goes on from NW_016107794.1 coordinate 594,910, forward strand.
AACAAAATAACATTTACTATCAAATAGAAAATGTCATGTTCAAAAATACTTGTAAAACTCTATGGCTTTACATAAATAATAACTCACCCTGCAGAACGTTGTATGTGTTTTTCACTTAAAGAGTTAATCTATGGTTTTATAAAATCTCTTTTAAGACACTTCAGTTATGTTTTAAGTTTCACTTTCAACGAATCAAATATAAACAAAACTCTGACAAACTTGCCTGCCACATTTTGCCCAAAAGTTAATCCAGTAAAAGTTTTTGGATTGTTCAAAAACAATTCAACCTACTGTGCAATATTTCCTGAATTGTGAGTGGAGAAACTGCTAGGAAGGTTAGTGCCATATAGTCCATGTACTAACGGAGTTAAAATACAGATAAAAGCAAAGTCCTTTACCATGTACTTGTTGCCAAGCAGCTTGATGGGTCTATTTTCTACTGTTCAACTAGATCACACTGGGAGGCCATGCTTCTTCTTTTGAATCTTAAAAGCAATATGTAGTTATCTATAAAGGTTAGATAATGTTGGTTAAATGAGCAAATGTAACATAGCTCAGAAAATAGAAAGAAAATCAAATTAAAACTAAGCCACAAAACACTTGTAAATATTGAGAAATGTCTCTGATACCTAACTTTATCTACAAATTCTCTTAACCTTCAAAATTCAGCTCAAGCTTACAACTTCTACACATCCCTCCTGATATCCTCTCTCCAAATTCCTATACCACTTAGACTCTTGAAACTATACAACTTAGAAAAATTAGACAGATGTGATATCATTTGTTCTTCCTCTTTTTTGTCCTGTCTCCACCTCCAACAGAGATGTAACTCTCTTGAAGGGAAGCAATGGCTCTTTAGTATGTCCTCCAAAGTGACTAGTAGTGTATTTACCACAGAGTGAGTATTCAATTGAATTCAACAAATTACAAAGATGATACATAACTTAAGATTCCTGATAAGAGCTCTCATTTTGGTACAATGTACTCCCAATTATCTCAGTTATTGATATTTTTCAATATTGAAAAAGCATATGCTCAAGGGATACCTATATATTTGCCATAAATACTAGTATTCATGTGACTTTAATGACTACCTAAGGTCTATGTCACCTAAGATGCATCATGACATAAATGTAAGGGGTGGGAGAGAGATATAATTATAAGCTTCATGTGTTTTGTATGCCTTTTCTTGCATGCAGCTGCTATTATCTCTACTTATCATTGACGTGTCATTTTACATTCTGGCAGCAATGATTATTTCTAATTATATATGGAAAAATAAATTATAATATGTGTTTAATACAAACAGTCTGTCATTTGAGTAGTCATGTCAAATGGTTAATCATTTTTAAAACTAACAGGAACCAATTAAGGGGCAAAAATATGCTCTGAAAAGACAGCCTTCTTTTTCCATAATCTTGATTTAAAATTTAATCTAAAGGTCAGAAAAGTGGTTTCAAGACACATATTAGTATTTTTACCAAATAATAGTTTCTGTTGGAACATAAAGAATTCTTTTGAATCAGATGACACATGACCCTACACTTGCTTAAATATCTCTGCAGGTAAGCGTCTCCTCCTTGTGAGGCTCATCTCTCATATTCAACCCCTTACTTCTGCCCCATGGTAGGACAAGGCAAAAGAATCCATCATTTCAGCTGCAGCTCAGCCATTTTCCAGCTGACAAGAGGGAGATTCAGCTCAAAGCGAAAGCTTAGAATTTTGTCCCAAATCTCTCCTGTAAGTGTGATTATTCTGGTTTTTCCCAGGCGTAACTCTGCCTTGCAAATAAAAACTATTCCATCAAACAGGTCCAATGTAATTAAATAGATTAAAAAACAAACAAACCTGTATTTTGCAATCAACCCGATAAAAAGAACTATTTACCCTGGCTGATTTGGACACGGGCTATTTACAAAACAGGCTTAGATAGTATTGTTTCTTAGCTAAATGCCATCACTTAATAAATTTAGAAAAAAATCAAAGGGAACACAAAAGTAGCAATCATATCTATGAGCTCTCAAAATATTTCCAGACTTGTATGAATCCACTTGTGGTCACATAGCAGCTATTTATTTACAAATGCGTATTTCTTTTGTAAGAAAATATTAGGGTTTCCATCAATTATTGCAACATTTCTTTTATGAAATAAGATTTCCAGCTGGTAAAATTCCGGGAAGAACTGCCATTCTTAAGAATCTCTCAGTGACTCTTGTGTCAATTGCGGAGGCCATTCATACCTCTCCAATACTTTAAACATCGTGAAAGTCAAGTATTTAACATTATGAGACTCTGTATTGGAAAATAATTCGAATCCACAGCCACTCCATTGAACTGGAAGCTACTATATATATTAACCTATACCTGCCATGGATTGGTGCCTCTCTACACCCATCTTGGAGAGCACCAGAGAAATGTTTAAGGGTGAGTACATTTTCTAAGACTTCAGGAGAGTGAAGGTGCAGACAGAGGCTAATCAGGGAAGAACAAATGAAGTAAACCCAGGTGTAGGATAGGTGAAAGCACCTGGGATGGGGTGAGAATGACCGCAAGCTGTGCTAAAATGAGGGAAATGATAACAGCTGTTTCCAGAATCTGATCACAAGGCGGCATTTCTCCAAGGCGTAGACGACATTTTACATCCCAAGAACAACTGAGAAGAAAGTAGAGGAGGATGTTCTAGTGATGTGAATTCAAGATCCTGAGGCTTTAGGGTCCTGAAAGTCCCCATGACCACTGACCCATTATTATAAGCCAAAAGTGGAGGAACTGGGAGTACATTCTTCATCTTCTGTAAGTTGACACAGCTATTCATCTTCAGTGAGAAGGAGGTCATAAGAAAACCTGATTTTATGAGCAAGAGGAGTCTAGAAATAAACACCCCCAATTTGCCATTAGCCATTACGAATAAGGCAGCAAAATTAATTTATTTTAATGTTATACCCAAGAGGCACATGTTTTCCTTTCTACATGATTACAAAAATGCTGGATGTCCCCTGAGGACAGAAGTCCTTTTTTAGACTTCAAGAACAAACAACCCAATTTTCTCTGAGTTTGTTTTTTCCCCTTTGACAATGCACTTAATTTGTTAATGCAGGAGTGCATTTGTCACCAATAAAATTCATCTTCACTCTATAAACAGATGCCTGAAATTAGTTCTGATAGAGGGAAAGCTAGAGGGAGTGTACTTGGTTGCATGTTATGAAAACATAATTCAATGATTTAATTCGTAATAAGCTTTTTTGTGTCCATCAATTGCATGAACAACTCTAAAAAGATCCTGAAAGACCATGATTTTATTCATTTCTACCAAGCATTGGCTTTTATAATTATCAATCAAAAAAGCAAATTCTGTTTTTTAATAGAGGCTTCACTGCTGTTAAGTAAGGCCAAAAGCTGTCAGAGTATATTGCTTTCGACATTGTTATTTATCAAAAAGAGTAAAATTGTGACTATTTGCAAGACACTATTTTAAGTGTTTTAAAAGAAAAAAAAAAATGGATGGGACATGACTGCTGCCCTCAAGTTATGCACAACCTAATAGGGACACCCACATTGACATAAATAACTGCCTACAAGGCAGTGTAGGGACATGTCATGAGTGAGTTTGGTTAGAATGCTTTTGGCTGCAAATAACAGAAACCCAAATTAAACTAACTTAATGATAAAGAAATTTAGTAAAATGCAAAAAAGGAATTATAGACTTGGGGCAGCTGCAGGAACGCAAACATGTCCTCAGGGACCCATTCCTCCCATTTCTCCAGGTATGGCTGGTTACCTTGTCCTGAAATGGCTACCAGCAGCAATCAGAGCAACATGCTTCTCTGTTCACATCCAGCAGGAGAGAAAGGCTGAGTTCTTTTTCCCAAATCCCTTTCCTTGTATGGCACAGGCCCACACTGAGCTCATGTCTGACAAGGTGGATGAGATTACCTTGATTGATTTAGATGGATCCAAAGGGTGGGATGGAGGTTGGAGAGCCAGACACAACGTCCACCAAAGTGTGGGAAACAAAACCCTGAAGCAGATCCTGTAATTGCCCAAACTGGGTAGCTTCTTTGGGGGTTGGTGGGTAATCCTGAGGTTCAGAACTTCCAGCAATGGTAGGCAATAGGCAACACCTAGTATGGGAAAAATGTTTTTAAAGCCTCTGAGGGATGATTCATTGTGCCTTCCTGACATTTCTAAATTTGGATAAGAGGAATACCTCAGTATTCTCTCTTTCTCCTAAAGTCAGATAATCATTCTAAAGTGGTTGCCAAGCATTTTTCCAACTGATATTTCTAGCTCCTTCCAAAACAGTCTGTCACTAAACTCACCCACTCTACATAGGAGGAGGAGGAGGAGGAGAAGTTGCAGTGATATTACTTTATATAGAGACGTGAATTCTTCAGTTTTGTCAGCTTTTGAAGGGTAATAAAGTGCTTTCAATTATTCTTATGCCTCTTGTTTGTGGGCACCCTCCCCCATTCTGAGTCCACACCTGGTTCTTTGCACTTAATTGCAAGACTACTTTTTTCATTTTAATGTTTACAATATGTCATGTCCTGTTACAAGCTCATTACAGTTGTTATAAGCTCATTGCATGAAAATGTTCATTTAATTTTTATAACAGTTCCCAAAATAAGAATTATTACTATCCCCACTTTGCAGGTTAGAAAAACTGCACCACAGAGACACTGAATAACTAACCCAAGATCACACAGCAGTCAGTGGCAAAGCTGGGATCTGAACCTGACTAATAAAATTTACAAGTCTGAATTCTTATCCAAAATACCACAGTTGCATCTGCAGCCAGTGGATGAGGAGTACAGCCAGACACAAGAAATCTAAAAAAGGTCATGTGAGGGAGTTTGAACATTGTCCTAAGAAGAGTGGGTATAACCTAAAGGGCAATCAGAAAACTTAAATAATCAATATTAAAACGAGTCAACAAAGAAGAAGAGGATCCTGTTTCTGAAAAAGTTGAAAGAGAAAAGGAATTAATATTTACTAAACACCTACTGTACACATTACAGGTACTTGATGCCTTGGGCATGTGATGTCATTTAGTAAGAACTTTCCAGGGCTTAGCTCTCCCTGTTATACAGCTCAGAGAAGCCAAGGTATCCCACTTATGGTCTCAAGGAAGACCTGGTATTTGAACCTATACCTGATTCCAAAACCCATATATATATATTTTTTTCTATTGTCTACTATAAAGATTCCAGAGCTACTCCAAGTCAAAGACCAAAAAGGAGAAACAATGGCTACCTAAAAATCTTCATTTATCCTATGAAGTAATATTTCCTTTAATACTAATAATTGTGTATGACAGAACTAAATATCACTCTAACAAATTCCTATTCTCTCAGATATTTTAATTAAAGACACCAGGGAATAATAACCTGAATATATGAGCAAAGCTATTAAGAAGGAATACACACACACACACACCCCATCTGATATCCAGCCAGGATAGACAGGAGAGAATATAAAGTTTCCTGGGGCTTAATTGAGTTGCTCAGTGCATCACTTTTTTTCCGTATTTGCAAAGTCCACCAATTCTAAAGGAAATGATGTCCAGTTCCGCTTCTGACAGAGTGATCTTGCAGACTGAAGCCTCCAGCAGGAAAGGAAGCTTCAGGAGAAGAATGCTCATTATTTGATAGGGCTAAGACTTTGTGCGTTATGTTCACATGAATATCTTATGGCTGTGCAGCCTTATGAACAGATGCATCATACACTGAATCCTAGTCCACCCTCCTTGGAGAAAATGGAATATTTGCTCATTTCACATTTCACCAAGACAGATTCTTCAACTATTTATAAGTTGAATAGAAATTTCCACTACTTCGACTGACACAACCAGTTCTACCTAGTAGCTGATAAAAGAGATCCAACCAGAGCTTTTAGGAAGTTGGCTTTGGCAAAAGCCAGGAGTGGCAGGGAAAGAGACAAGGTCTGCACCAAGTGGCCTTCTCCTCCAATAGGTGCTGCTCTCTTCCTCCTCATTCAGTCTTCTCCACCACCATATTTGAGACATTACGTTTACAGCTTATCTAGAATAAGTTTTTCTAATAACTTGGCAAACATACCTGTAGATAGATGCCTGTCTCTCATCAATACTTATTAAGGACTCACTGAAATTGACATTGATCAATATCACAGTGTCCTTATTCTGAAATAAAGGCTATCACCTCTAATTCAGTCCTATTCAATTCAAAACAGATGTATTGAGGACCTTCCATGTACTGGTTCTGGCAATTTAAAGATTAATAAAGTTAAGTCGTTACCCTCCAAATTTTAAAACTTGGAGGGGAGTAGACACATAAAGAGAAAATATTGACTAGGATAATTGCTCTGCCACAGGAAAGCTCAGGGGCTACTAGCAAGCAGAGGAGGACACTTAACCCAGATTGAAGGATTATTTTATTGACAACACATGCAGATTCAATGCTGCATACATTTCTCATTTTACTTAATCCTCAAAACAATTCTCCCCATGAGGCTATTCCTCTTATTAGCCTAATTTTTTAGGTAAGGAGACCTGGTTCAGAGATATTAAGTGATTTGCTCAATCTGACATAGTAAGTGGCAGATATAAAAGTCAAACAGCCCAGTCTAACAACAAAACCAGTCACTTGCCTATGGTAGTATATTGCCTTTCACTGGCAATTTACAAAGTTTAATGTTTATTACTATATTTATTTATTATTCCAAAAATACTTGCTAATTGTCTACTATGTTCATGACATACAAGACAGGAGATACAACTGTACTGGGGTGGTCCTAAACTTCTGGTGCTTGCCTTTGAAGACCATCAAAAACAAAGAGTTTGAAGGAGATACATCAGTCAGTTATTCCAGAAATATTTATAGTGCAGTGTTATGGACCAGAACATGCTTGGTTCTAAGAATATGAATTGGTCTAAAACAAAAAGTCTGTGTCCTCATGGAATTTATAGTCTAGAAAAATGTGCAAATAAATACACATTGCATTGAAGGTGGTAAGAGCTTTAAAGAAACAAAGTAAAGGATTAGAAAGCATGGATGAGGGATTGAGGGTAGCACTTGGCATTTTGAATTGAAAGCTCCTCTGAGAATCTGAGGAAAAACCTGAATAAGGAGAAGAAATGAGTTACGTGATAATCTATGTGACGAGTGTGCATAGACAGGCAGAAGCAACAGCAAATGCAACAGCTCCAAGATAGGAACTCGTTTAGAGTTTACCAAGAATGGTAAGAGGCCAGATTACAGTGAGAGGTTGAAAGCAATACAAGACAGGCGGAAAATCAAAGGATAGATCACCCAGGACCTTGTTGGCTATGTAGGGGGTTCCATTTTCTTGTCAAGGCAAAGGGAAACCACTGAAGAACTTTGAATAGGAGGAATGACATGTTCTGATTAACTTTTTAACTTCACTCTGGTTGCCATATGGAGAACCGATTATGGGGGCACATGAGAAGAAACAGGAAGACCAATTAGAAGTCTATTATACAAGCCTAAATTTAAGATGATGGTGGGTTAAACTAAAGAGGAAATGCAGAGGTTGTCAGATTGGGGATATATTTTTCATACTAGTGCTGACAGACTAGATTAGATGTGGGCTGTGAGGAAAAGACAGAGGAGCAAATGCACTTGAATTCCTGGAACAGTGCCTAACACAGAGCTCATACTCAACATGTGGAAATTCCATCCCATTCTCTTGAAACTCAACATGGTTTACTTGGGGAAAATAAGTCACACACAAAACTATACACAGGCTCTGTAAGAGTGGCCCTAACTAAGTCAAACTTCAGGGATACAATCCAGCCATGAGAAAGTAGATGAGAATCTACCTCAGTTGTTTTAATCAAACTAGTAAGTATCCTCACTTCCTTTCAAATAAATGAAGTGGAAGAATTCCTAAAAGAATTCTGGTTATAGCAAGTGTGAGGAACTCCTATTCTTGGTGAGAGTGCCTGTTGCTATTACAGGTAGAACATAGTTTTATCTATGGTAAAACTCAGATTGCTTTCTAAAATAAGTCTTCACAGAATTCCCTGAGACTAGGCTACATCTTATTAGAGCCTTTCAACACTCCTGTACCTTTCCATTATGGCTCTTTTCAGTTTAAAATTTGATATGCATTTATGTAATATTTGATTAATATCTGCTCCTCCCTCACCTACCATCTCATTCTTCTTAACTTTGAAACAGTTTGCCTAGGAAAAAAAAGCATATGGCATTCAAAACTTTCTGTTGGAAAAATGAAACATATGTTTAAAATACATTTTATTCACAAAGAGAGCAAAAGACCTATGAAGAAAAAATGGAACGACATTTTATAAAGCATAGGCACTTAATTCCATTTTTAAAATTCTATTTATAATCACTAGCTATCTTTATAGCTATACACAGCATTCACTTCAAAAGAACCAAAACTGGCATGGGGAAATTACTTCTAAAGAGCCATCTTGAACTTTAGGCCATGATAAGAGTTTGTTTTCTGTGTTTTCTGACAAGGCGCAGTGGCTTACACCTGTAATCCCAGCACTTTAGGAGGCCAAGGCAGGTGGATCACCTGAGGTCAGGAATTTGAAAACAACTTGGCCAACATGGTAAAACTCCATCTCTACTAAAAATATAAAATATTAGCCAGGCATGGTGGCATACCTGTAATTCCAGTTTGGGGAGGCTGAGGTAAGAGAATTGCTTGAACCTGGGAAGCAGAGGTTCTGCACTACAGCTGGGCAGCAGAGCAAGACTCTGTCTCAAAAAAAAAAAAAAAAGAAAAAAGAAAAAAGATGTGGGATGCATTTAGGATTGATATCAATTCAGAACAATTAGCCTATATAGCCAGATGACATGTCTCTTACCTGGATTATGGTAGTCACTTTCACCAGAGCGGCCAGGGTGATACTTTTGGACTAGAAGCCACTTTGCTGCATCCCTCTCCATCTCATTCAGAATAAATTCCAACATCCTTACAATGGTCTTCAATGCTTTTATAATTTAGGGCCCTTGAAAAAAGAAATAGGTGACATAACTAAACTGGTAATCAAGGAAAGTTTAAGCCTTAGTCCATTCATGCTACTGTAACAAATTAACATAGACAGGATAGCTTGTAAACAACATAAACTCATTTCTTCAGTTTTGGAGACTGTGGGAGCTGGAAAGTCTAAGATCAGTGAGCCAGCAGATTCAGTGTCTGGTGAGGGCTCACTCTCCTCTGCTTCATAGATGTTGTCCTCTTGTGGCATCTTCACATGGCAAAGGGAAAAACGAGCTTTCTGGGATGTCTTCTATAAGGACAAACTAATTCCATTTACGACAGTTTCACCCTCATGAACTAATAGGCTCCCAAAGCCTCCACCTCTTCATATTTTTGTGTTGAGGACTATGTTTCAACCTATGCACTTTAGGGGGACACAAACATTCAAACCATAACAGAGAACGTTTACAAAGGTGAGGGTGAGCATTTTAAAAATCATGTATCCATGATGTGCTACTCTGATGCTAACAACAGTGTGAAGCTTTTATGGATGGCAAAGAGAAATAAATGGATCTGGGGAAGCAAATGAGAAACATTCAGCATAAAGCCCTAAGTGATCTGCCCTGGTCTCTTCTGTGTTCCTTCCATGGCCGTCACCCTAGTGCCTTGATATATCTTGACACACTCCGGGCACTGTACCACTTGGGAATGTTTACATTTGCTGTTCCCTCTGCTTAGAACTCTTTTTCTCTAAATACCCATACAGCACACTAACTTACTTACTTCAAGCTCAAATATCACCTTCCCAATACAACCTATTTGAAAATCCTATTTAAAATCATAAAACATCTCCTTTAACATCACAATCCACTTAACCCTTTTCTACCTTTTTCACATTTCATTTATCGCACACTATATTATATAGATATATAATTTTATATTTTTGTTACATCTATTGCCAAGTGTCAGCATCCCCTTCTCCCTCAAAAAACATAAGATCCAAGGAAGTGATCTTTTTTTTAATTGATGTAGTCCAAGTACCTAAAATTAGTGCTGAATGCATAAATAGAGGAAAATAATCACCTTATATGCTGTATTCAAATGTTCTCATGTGGAATTTTGTTTATAAATACAGGTAGAAATAGATATTTAAACTCAAACAGTCCTGCTCCCTATCCCATTTTCAAAAGGTTAAGTCTGACCAAACATTGAATGAATTTCTATCCCACCATAAGTAGTTTCTCATAAAACCATACCTGAGTGAGAGCTCATTCTTTTACATTCATCAAACTACATCCATAAATGACAGTGAGCCAAAGACTATGTTCCCCTGAATCTGAGTTCTTTCATCACAGATGTAATGAAATCTGAAACTTCTGCTATACTCTGCGAAACCTCTAAAAATCCTCAGGAAGGAATATGGCAAAGTCACTATCAGCAGGGGCTTAATTGTGCTGCAGGAGAAATAAAATCACATACAGTGTGTAGCTGTATATCTTGGAAATGTCTCAAAGAAAGTCATGGACTTGTACAGTTGGAAGAGCTTAAAGAGCTCTCACTTTATAGGCAAGAAGACTAAAGTCTCAAGAAGTCCAGGAGCTTGGTCATAGTTACACTACACAGCAAACAAGAGGCCTGCACGAAATGTGGAAACCCACCTGGGTCCAGCCTGGACCAGGACTCTCCGGCCTTATGGGGAAGTAAAACTTTAAAAATTGAGAGACCAAAGACCTTTGAAATGATTCTATTTATGCATGTTTTCAATCTATATTTAACTAGAATGGAAAGACTTGGAACCAAAAAAAACTGTTTATCCACATAAATATATGAGAAAGTTATATTACACCAAACATATATGATTAAAAATGATTGCTCTAAAAATTCCTTTATATGGACAAATATGTGTATAATAGATTTGTGAAGGTAATAAAACTGAGTACTGCAGAACTATAGTGAGGAAAAGTACTTTCCAATCAGGCTTCCCACGAATTTAAACAAGGATAGAAGTAGATAATGATCTCATCTTCCCCATCAGATCTTCCCCCACAAAGCGGGGAACTCTGGAGCTTATGCAGATGTACAAATCCTCTAGAGTTCTTAAAATGAAGGCATATTTTTATAGTGTCATCAGTAGCCATAAAAGCTTTGCCAACAGTATTTATGTGCATCATGATAACATGTTTAAATGTTAGTTCAGCCTCCAATAGGAAAGTACAAGTAGGTAGTGTTTAAAAGCAGAGAATTGGTCTTTTTAAAATATCTAATTTCTTTGCAAGCCAAAGGAAGAGCCTCTCTTTCGAGATAATGTCACAATATTACATTTGAAGTCACCCAAAATGATAAAGGGAAGACCTACCTAAGGAGCCGTGGACCTCATAATAGGAAGGAACTTCCTTTAAATTCTCCACTAAAGGAATATTTTTAAAGTCTATTAGGTATATCCTCGAAACAAGAAAGTCTCTTCAGATGTCTAGTTTTTGTACCCTCCAGGCTATTGTGCCATTCAGCTCCTTTTATCAAATTCACAGGGGTCATGGCTTCTGAAGGGTAATATGGTTAGATAAAGAGCCACTTCTGTAGATCTTTGCCTTCATATGTTTCCACCTCAGGCAGTTCTTTCACAAGCTCACTCCTTGTATAAAAATCTATAGAATCAACCCAGAAAATACAAGGTTGCTTGAAATTGGACATTTTCTTCCTTTCCTCTAATATAAACCAAACTACTTTATATGTGTGTGAACCTCAAGAACTATGACTGTACTCATCAGTTAGACAATTTAATTTTAGTAAGTTTCTAGGTAGGCAAGGAAGCCATGAGAAGAATAGATGTCTTTGGCATGAGTACATAGAATTCAGCAAGTCCAAATTTCACTTGATTTGGTGTGAATAGGAGGAGAAAGTATAAGATCAAATATTTGTCCAGAGAAATGAGAATATTTTCCCTACATTTAGAGAATTAAATCATAGACTCATTCTAGCATGGTAGAAGAATGCATAGACCTTAATATTTGATTGTGCACTGACCCTTACAAAATAAATGTGGATTTTTTGGAGATACTTTTCAGACTTTTCTGTCGCTTTGATTTGTGTTATGATGCCTAAGTTTTGACAGTATGTGCCATAAAAGAGCCTTCAATTCAGCTTTAAGCTGTTATGAAAAACTTTGAGCCATTCTTCCAAAAAAGGTTTTATTAGATGCATGCAATATTTTGGTAAACATTTATAGAAAGAATCACCACGGAAAGTAGGGAGCAGCACAACTGAACCAAAGGAAAGCAAAATATTGTTAATTCATGGAAATAGTAAACACAGTCCACTAGTGAAACTATGATCATAAAAATATATGTTCCATGCAGGCAAAGACAATGTCTGCAGTATTCATCATTGTGTTTCTAATACCTAGCACAATGTTTGTCGCATTATAGTGGCTCAATAAATAATGCTTAAAAAGGAAGTGAATAATACAATGGATGAACGAACAGTCTTTCCAATCCAAATGTAATATCCCCAGAAAATAGAAGACCAATTCATCAGAAAGCATTTCTAGCTAGATGAGACTCTCTTTAGGAGCAACCCTTTCCCTTTGCTCTTAATATGCTTTCACCAAACAGCCACATAGGCCATAATTAGTTTTCCTGAATTGTTACACTCACAGGATAATAATTGGTAACTGATTACAAATTGAGAAGTTGGCTTTCTGAAAGATTAGTCATATAATCTGTGTGGGCTGAAGGAACTAGGTTTCCTAGGGTTTCTTCAGAAAGATATCACCATATGGGTTATAATACTCAAGGATACTTCCCATTTTCAGACAGCAACATATAAGGCCTGTGGTAAACAGCCAGCCTACTGTACAACATCATATAAAAAGTATATTTTTTACCTTATAGATACTACTTTCAGCATGAAAAGTATGTCGTCCATGAGTTCCATGCCCTGATACATTTAGGTAACTTTGGGTACTTCTTATTTCTTTAAACTTTCACAGTAGAAGAACTCAATGAATGTATATTTTATCATCAGTAAGACATGATGAAACATGACTTTTATTTCATCACTACAATTTCTCCTGGTAGTCAACACTGTCCAAAGGAAGAAAAAAGGAAGGTGAATTTTATTCACAAATTATTGTTAAAATCTACTCTATTTGCACACGTGCATGCATACAAGTATTTGTTCTTTCAACCATTTTATATGATGGGCACTTAGTTTCTGTGCTGTTCTTAAGCATATTGATGTGAAGAAGATATTAGTTAATGACAGTTTACTTAATAAATTCTAGCTAACTGTATTAGTTTACTAGGGCTGCCACAATAAAAATGCCACAGGCCTGGTGGCTTAAACAACAGAAATGTATTTTCCCACAGTGCTGGAGACTAGAAGACTAAGATCAAGGTGCTAACAGGGTTGGTTTTCTTTGTTCTCTGCTTGCAGACAGATGCCTTCTTGCTGCCTCTTCATATGGCCCTTTGGTATACATGCATCTCTTCCGAGTATCCAAATTTTGTTTTATTATAAGGACACCAGTCTGATCGAATTAGGGCTGACCCTAGTGGTCTCATTTTAATTTACTTACCTCTTTAAAGGCTGTATCTCTAAATACAGTCACATTCTGAGGTACTGGGTTTTAGGAATTTGTAGGGGGCATATTTCAGCCCACAACACTAAATTAATGCTACAGTAACCCAAGACAATGTAAAGTATTTATTAGAGATGTAGGATTGAAGAAGTGACAGGGGTACAAAGTACGATCATATCTGTATGAGTTAGATAGAAGAGAGATTAGAAAATCACTAAGGTAGATGAATGATTGGTGTTGGAGGAAAGTGACCAATAAAGGCAAAACTATCTCTGCTTTAAAAATATCATGGTGATCCCTGGAGGAACACTAGATCACCAAATGTGGGTAGGTTTCCACCCTGGTCTTGTAAAAGCTAGAATATTTTCCAAGTAGAGGTGGACTTACCACAAAGAAAATGAAGTTCAACTTCCACACCCCTCAAGCCTCATTCCAAGCAGTTGATCTGATCTTATAGTTTTGTGTTATTTTACTTTAAGAGGGCTTTGGTGCCAGAAAACCTGAGTCTGTTCCTGATGGCAAGTATTTTCAGAAGGAAATGTTTGGGACATTTGGGCTGAATGCTTAAAACTGGGTATTTACTTGGAGCAAATAATAGCTCACATATTCTATAAAACATAATGCCTGAGTAACAGCTCTTTATTGAAAGAACAGTTACTACAATCTGTCCTGTGAATGTATATCTTCAACAAATTTTCAAACCACAGGTGCTCAGAAATGTCTAGGTAATTCACAGTTACCTCTGTGTGTGCAATGTGCTCTCTCTCACACACACAAACACACATACTTACATTCATTTTTATTTCTGCATTCAGATCTGGGCTGCTAATATGTATAATTATAAAAGTGAATTGTGTATGTTTAATAACTGTAATAGAAAAAATACTGCTTAGCATGTTTCTAGTTTCTTTTCTTGTGAAATCATCTTTCTCTCACTTCTCCTACAAGTTGGGATTAATTCTTGTGAGTTTCCTAGGCGTGCATATATCTAAGCCAAGACAGTGTAACATTTTTTTTATTTTGACATTAGCCACAGAACGATTCTTCTACTTTACCTGAAACAAAGAGACAAACAAAATTCACGTAAACATCTTAAATGATGCAAAATGCTATTGCAGAGTGAAATTTTCCAAAGGCATACTCATGGTAAGTTTCATGCTTTTTCCCTTTAGATTTTCTGCATTTTATTTTTAAGTTTTACACATAGCTCTTCTGGAGAAGAGTCTTGCAATTGAAGGCATAAAGGTGACTTGTTGGAAAGCAAAAGAAGGAAGTAAGATGAGATTGGTGAAGCAAGACAGTTCAATTTGCCTAACAAAGCAAAATTCCCAAATTGAGTTACTCTTAAAGCACTGTAATCAGCCATGTTTCTTAAAATGCCTGGGTTATATCAAGCCCCACTCACACTATGGTAATTATCAGCTGCCACCACACAGAAGTGCTGCATTCCCCGCAACTTTTTTTTTTTTCCCTTTTTCAAAATGTCAGCTTGTAACCTGAAGGAAAATTACAAACCCTACTTTTTAAGGAATGTTTAAAATAAACTTACAAAAGGACCAAGCCTTTTATAATTACTGTCCTGCTTAAAGGGAGAAATATCCCAGGTGGTATTTTATCTCTGCAGCATCTATTTCTAAACGTTAGCCTCAGTGGAAGGAGCAGGAGTGCTTTATATAGCAGACCAATGATAGTTTTTAGAAGAAGCTAAAACTTCTTTGAAAAGCTTTGTGACTTTATTCTAGATAAACATAAACTACCCTAAGGATTATCACCACTAGTGATACTTTAATAAAATATTATTGTATAGAAAAATTACTTGATCATCTTTTGCATGCTGATATAATGCATAGAGGTTTACTCTCTCTTATTTAATAGGAACATAAAGCCCGTATCAAGTGGAGTGTTTTATGTTAATGGTAACATTTCCAATTAAATTGCCCATATAAATCATTTTGACATGCCATCATTCTTTATTTTAACAACTGCTTTTACACCATATAACTTAGAGCCCTAGTATCTTTCAGCTTGTAGAAGAAAAATGAAATATTAGTCAAAAACACAATGGGTAGAACTCTACTGAGAAAACTTTTCAGCATAACAAAATCCACATGAATTCAAGGTACCCAAGGTTTACAAAAAGATTCTGCCCAGAATTCTAAGAAGCCTTTTAAATGATGAAAGCAAATCACTGAGAAATTCATAGACTCTTTTCTTCATACTTTTTAATGTAGGCCTAGGATAGACTGAGGACTTTGACACAAAAGGTTCAGTTGTGATTGTGGTTCAGCAGCAAATAATCTAGGTGATGTTGAGCAAATTTCTAGCCTCAGTTTCCAGAAATAAAGTTCCTTAAGTTCTCTTCCAACTCCAACTTTCTACAACAAGTTCCATAAAAGGTGAAGAAAAAGTAGGTCCAACTTCAACTTTCTACAAAAAGTCCCATAAGAGGTGAAGAAAAACTAGGTCACTTCATGAATTCAATGCAATTCAGGACACAATTTCCAGCAATAGCTTCCTCTTATTCCTTATAAAATATACACTGCTGCTATGTTTGTCCTCTGTTTATATATCCCAAAAGCAGAAAGAGAGGGCAAGGCAGAGCTGGGTTTAGAGCCCATCAGCAATCCCTCATAGCTGTGTGACCTTGGACAATGTACTTCTACAATTCCAGTTTCTTCATTTGTAAAAACAGGATAATATTCTCCACTTTGTAAGGCTGGGATGATTATAGATGATATTTTTAATCCAATTTTCATGATGCCTTCAACCTAGTAATCACTCAGTAACTAGTAGTTATGTATATGCATATGTATACATATATACATACACACATGCAATCATTCGTATATAATATACATTCTACCAGCCTTGGAGAATATTGCCCAGCTCCAACCAGATATAGAAGTCAGTAATTCTCATGTCATTAAACCAAATTTGGAAATGGACATTGCTGTGGGCCCATTTATAGTGATATGATCGGGCTGTCAAGCTAGAATAACAATGTAATGTCATAAATTCTTTGTTATCCTTTCACTACCACTAACACAATCTCCGAATGAGTGCTTTCTGTCTAGTCAGGGTTTACCAACTCTAGCAGGTAAAATGGACCACAACTAGGGGAACGAGTCTGCCATTCCAGTTTGGATAACAGATATGCAATTATGTTATTTTTCTAGAACAAACCAGAACAGCACAAGGTCTAATACAATTTTTAATGCATCTGCTCCAATTTCACTGCATGAACTCACCATTTCAGAATATTTAATTTAGCCAAATAATATAATCAAAGCATGCAAAATACCTTCATATCTCAAATACAAGCCTGACTTTCGATCTCCTACATTCTAAGAAAACTTTTCACCTTTGCAGCTTCTCAGACTAAATTATTTAATTACCTTGCTCTTTAGTTTCTTTAATTGTCCCAAATTCTCTCAGAGCAGTCCATGCTCACACCCCTCAGTTCCTGAATATTCCTTAGTGTTATAATTTGGTATCCCATACAACTTCTCTAAAATTTTCCTTGTGATGATAAGTAATGATACCTTACGGCCAAATCCAACAGACCTTAGCTGCTGCTCAAGCAGTCCCAGGATTTGAAACTGCTATCACCTTGAATTCCTGTCCCTCTGCAGCTACAGGACACCAGGAACTTTCTGCTTCCCTTCTCCCTCTCAGTCCTTGTTTTCCCCTTCCAACCCCAAACTTAGAGAATCTTCAAGACTCAGTCTTTGTCCTTCTTCTATGGTCCTTCAAAGGTAATTTTATATATTCCAACATTTTTAACTATAAATCTGTGCAGGTGACTCCCAAATGTAAATCTCCAGCCCTAATCACTGTTTGAGACTCTCCACCTGGGAATCTCAACATGTCAACCTTAGTGAGTTCAAAGATAATTCCTTATTCCCATCATGAACCTGTGCTTAACACTGTGTCACCAGATTCTTTCAATATCATCACCTTCTCCAAGGTCTCCCATGCTAGAAGTCTCTGTGATCTTTTAATCTCTTTCAAATTGGTTATTCTATAGAAATACTACCTCCATAATATTTCTAATGTATGTTTCCATCCTTGTTTTCCCACAGAAAATGCCCTAAATTATATGTAACATGGATTTGAGAGACAACAGATCACCCAATTCTTCCCACTTTCCACTCCAGCTCCTCTGACAAAGTAATCTTGGATTAAACATCAGAAAACATATCTCTGGTCACTTTCATTTTCTTGCTCACTTTTGGTAGCACCCCATTTCTTATAGACTAAAAGCTAATTATTAAAATAACTGATTATTAAACAATTGTTTAGTGTTAGGTAAAACATCAAACACTATACTGTGCATCAATTATCTTACTAACTCTTAGATGTGACCTTTACAGTTATTTATATGATTTATTGATTAATACATACCTCATCAATCAGACCATAAACTCCATGAGGTCAAGGACTTGAAATACAGGTACTGACTGAATAAATGAAGTCCTTTTTTAGTCATCACCACTGAAAGTATTCTTTTCTTTTTTCCTCTCTGAAATTACATAGCAATCCCTTATGTCCTTTAGCTTATTGTATATTGTATTATAATTACTTATGCCCATGTCAAATTTAGGGAATGACTACAAATGAATTTTAGCAATGTGACTTCAATTCCTGCTAAGGAACTATACTAGAATATTTCAGGATTAATAATATATCTCATCTTCCTGCCAGCAAGATTTCTTATCCTCTATGATCTCTCTTATGCATTTTCTTAAAGTCCAGTCCCTTTTTAAAAAATCAAAATTGAATTAGTAAGTGGATGCTCTCTTCTTAGAACTTTCAAGGGAATTTGTTCAACCAAGTTTTTTTAATTCAGCATTTATTGAACAGAATGAAATAGGTTATAAAAATACCAAGGTGTGTTAGACAGGAATTTTGATTTCAATGGACTTACAGATTGGTAAAGAAAATAAAGCATGTGCTTATGTGGTTGTAATTCCAAGGAAAAGTACGTAGGTTGCATAAGAAATATACAGCTAAATTGTGATGGGAGCTTAAGGTAGGAATCTATTCATTTCAGCTGAGAGGATCCCAAAAGGCTTCATAGATCCTTTGTATTTGACATGGTTTACAAAAGATGAGTAGAATTTAGGTGTCCAGGGTTGAGAATAACTATGTATTCCAAGAGAAATAGCATTAACAAACATATGGAACTCTTAAAACTCATGGGATGTATACAAGAAATTTTAGGTGGTAGAATTTATTTGTAATGATTACTTATATTATGACTAACATTCTTTTTGAAATATGTAAGTATAATGTTATAAAATAATTATTTATGCAGAGTTCACTGGGTTGTTGGGTTTCTATATTGGTAAAATTACATTTTTACTATGATAACACCACGTTCCAAATATTTGTCACTGACCATTGTTTTTGTTTTTAGCAAGTCTACCCTCTGTAACAGAATAAGGCCTAGAAATTTGGATATCTCAAATTGTATTGAGCCACAAGGGGACTGAGTTTGCAGAAATATTTAGCTCTTAGATATAAATTCATAAGTCTGGGCATTGTAGACAACTTAGGTAATTGGAATCCCTCTAAGTCAATTTTTAGTCCAAATCTTGTTTTTAAAATAGTCTGAGAAAACTTGACTTTGGGGCTAAACATCTCTGGTTGATATTTTGTTTTGTTTTCCCTATTGGGTGAGTTGTTATTTTAGTTGATTTTGGTTTAAGTTTCTTCCCCTTGGATGTGTGCTATAAATCAGTCTTATGGCAGTTTGCATTCCAATGATGCCTTATCTTGGCTGTACAACTGTTATCTCATCTAAATCCCACAGCTGTGTCATTTCCTAACGACCACCATCCCTGCAAGACAGCTGTTGCTCTTAATTGGCAGGAATGAAACAGATGAGCATTAAGAAACTAGCCCAGATGATGCTCTACACAAAGAATTTACATTTTTTTCCAAACTATTTGAAACTAAAAAAGAAATTTACATTTTTTTCTGAACTGTTTGAAACTAGAAAAGGCAGGGCAGGAGGCTCCATCATAAATATGTTGATGGAGTATTTCTTGGTCTCCCACTCAGAATTTTACTACTGAGACTGCATAAAATCGAGCTGCCTCTTAGCCAGTCAAAACTAGAGTCCCACCCACAAAAACACTGAAAAGCAATTTTGAAATATCTTACAAAGTTTCCTGATGAGCTGACAAAGAAGAATCCTGTCATAAATCAGTGAGGCTTCTTGAAATCTACTTTTTCCATTTTACCTTCCATAGCACACAGATCGCAGCAGCTACCTCAATATCTAGTAACTTGCTACTCAAAAGTGTGGTTCACAGGTCAGCAGCATTGGCATTATTTTGGAACTTTCTAAAAACATGCTCTCAAGCCCCACTTCAGACCTATGGATTCAGAATCTGTATGTTAGCAAGGTCTCTAGGTGCTTTATATGCAATTTATTTATATTTCATTTAAAAGCACTGCTTTTGTCTATTGATCTCCTGCTTTAGTACACTGTATGTAAGAATCACCTGAAGGCATTGTTATAATGAAGATTCCTGGACTGCACTCCAAAAGTTTCTAAGTCAGTAAGTCAAGTATTTGGATACCACCCTGCTTTGATAACCAGAACCTCCAGTGGACCACACTTTTTATCTTAGTCCATGAAAACTAAAATCTCATTAATTCACCCTGCTCTGCTTTTTCTCAATCCATTCCTTCTCTATTTTCTTTCTATGCTTTTAAAAGTAACTTAATCTAGCATATCACAACTTGTATTTGTTGGTTATCAGCTTATAATTATCTCCTGATTAATCTCCCTATAACTACTCTTAACCCTGGAACTCTTTTAGATAAGTCTCTGTTAAACTTAAAACTTATCAAAAGTACAGGAGCCAAAGAAAAAGTGGTAACTAATTTCTTAGAGAAGAGTAATAGAACAATTTAATTGTTCTGGCCTCCCTTCTGCTATGGCTATTGAATCTGGGTAAAGGTTAAAAGGTCAATTCAAAGTTAAGCAAGTAGGGGAGATAGAAGCAAAGAGAAATAAGAACATGTATGGAGAATGGTGATGAACATAGCCATGAGTCTATGACAAAAAGTATAAATGAATGCACAGAGGTAATGTGGTTTCAGAAGAAAGACCACTGGACTTGGAGTCAGGGGATGTAAACTCAAGTTCTTTGTCCAATCCTGATAATCACCATGGCTGTGAGTATATAGTCACCTCTTCTGACTTCAAGTTCTTGTCTATAAAATGCAAATATATATACACACACACACACACACACACACACACACACACACACACACACACACTACCTGTCTCACAAGGCATTTGATGAAACAAAATTCTAAATAAAATATTAACTGCATAAACATTTGCTGAATGAATTAAGCTGATGCTATAGAGAAGGAATGAATAAAGCACAGTCCTACTTTCAGGGAGCTCACTGTCTAGTAATGGATACAAATACACAGACAACAAGCTATATGACTGAATTAATTAATGTTGCATTAAAAGTACATATAAAATGCTAAGGGAACCCTAAAGAATGAACCAATTATTTAAAAGAAGGAAGGAAGGGATACTCATGACAAATTGGCAAGTTAGCTTTTAGGTATTATGTTTATATTCTCTGTACCATTCTCATATGAGGGTTAATTCAGCTGGAATGATGATGATAAACAATGTTTATAATTAGTCCTACAGAGATTGTTATGGTATTTATTTAGTTTTTTTTAAAAAGTGTCCTAATAAGTGGGAAGTGCTACAATTTGACAAGAGAAGAATAAGACAAAGTCAGAGTGCCTAGGAGGTATTATCCCATTCCATAGCACTCAGAGATGTGTACATTATTATTTAGTTTAGCATTCACTCTAGCTTTATTCCAAAGTAAGAAAATACTAAGCCGTTCATTAGACTATAAATTCTCATTATAAGCAAAGGGAATGTCTATATAGTTCACTGCTAAATGCTACCTGATAGATCAATGGAGCTTAATAGCATTTGTCAAGTGACTGAATGAAGGATTAAGTAAGGTCTGCATGGAGCTAATAATTGGCTAGTTACATATGCGTAGATGTTGCTGTCTACGTGAACAGCATATTTGAAGCCAATAAATGCCATTCTAAGTTTAAAATATGGAGTGACTTTTACAAATTGTGAACATTTCCAAATACAATTTGTACCTAAAACAATGACTCTTCATGTAGCTATTATTTAAAAGTAAAGGCAGCCAGAACTTTAGGCTCCCTTGCTAAAGGTATTTAGTTAGCCCTTGTGTATTTAATTGCCTTAATATAGATCTCCTTCAATTTTTTTTTCCCAGAAGTACTGGTAATATATCGAGTTAAGTAACATTTCAAAGATGGATTTCTGTGACTTTTCAGCTTAACACATTCTCTAAGTAATCGTTTTTTCTTTTAATATGTTGCATTATGTAACTTCCAGAGCCATCTCTTGTCTACAGAACGAAGGTGTTGGACATGATGATGATAGGGACCTTTCTCTCCAGCTCTAATATTCTATGACTCCTGTAGCCTCCTCTACTTTTAAAGAAATTATATTATTAAAAGGCTTTGGAGAGCAAATAACTTGAGTAGACAGTGCAATAATTATGCAATTGTTTTCTGTTAATTTTAGGTAGCTATTTCATTTTAAAAAATAAGAAATTACTAAACAGCTTTTCTTTAAAAGAAAAGGATATAATGATTATTTTGGTGGGGGGAGATCATTGCATATAATGGCAAAAATAAAATATAGGTGAGAATACCTATAATCAGTATCACAGATGCTCCCCTTTATCTACTATTAAAAAGAACCTTCTCTTTGAATCTCAATTTAAAAAATACTTTACTTCATATGACTTCACACAACTTGACTGTTCTCAAAAGCCCAAGGATACATATGTAAGGAAATTGTCATAAAAGGCAGTTATTATTTCTTCTTTTCGGCAACAACCTAGAAATCTTGTTACAAGAGATTTTCAGAAAAAAGTCAAATAACCACAATAATACCCCCTGACACACACACATACATACATACACTCAAAATAGCTAATGAAAAATAATATTTCTAAAATCTTCTACATGAACTCAGTGGATAAATTATTTTCCATATATATATGCAAAATATATATATATATATATATGGAAGAAATACATATGGAAAAATAATTTAGGGCAAGAGAGTAGGCCCAAGTCCTCAGCAAAGTTCTTATATCTGAGGTAGCAAGCATAGAATGTGGTTGACTTTCTGCAAAGATGTCCACCCACAACTGCTCCCATTCCCGTCCAGTCCATTTCCCTCTCCCCATGAATCTGCATTAACCATGTGTGACTTGATTAATCTGAACAGAATGGGAGAAAAGTGGCAGTTCTGGCCTTAAGAGGCCTAGCAGTGTCCACTTTTACCCTCTTGGATCCTGAGTCACCTCACAAGAAGTCAATCATCTTACTAACAAGAAAGACCACATGGAGAGAGAGCCCTAAGGATTTGAGGATAAGAGGACCACTTAAACCCCAGACTTTTTGTTAATATCAGCTGAGGCCACATTGGATCTTCCAGCCCCACTAGAACTACCCCAGCCAAATCACATAGAATGGAGGAGCTGCCCCACCAAGCCCTGCTCAAATAGCAGAATCACAAGCAAATAACTGAAATGCCCCATTCCTAAAACAACAAATACAAAAACTGAATCAGTAGATAACTAAATTAGCATATAAAATTTAGTTCAACTAAATATATTGAACCAATATATCCCAATCCTTGGGCTATTGGCTGGGAACACAGGATGGAATAGAATGCCTGCTTTCAAAGGTCTCATCATACCATGGTAGTGACACTCACATAAACAAACCTCTGGCAGGGAGTGTGACAGGAGCTGCATCAGAGGCACACACGGTTCTGTGGGAGGGTGTGGACCCAACTTTCCTTCCTGGAAGTTGATCTGGGGCATGGTCCAGGGAAGAGGAGGTGACACTTCAGCCATATTTTAAAATCTGAGTAGGAGTTTTCCAAGCCAGGATGTGTGGCTGAGAAAGAGGAACATTCCAGAAAATCAGATTTCCTCTGTACAAAAAGTGTAAGACCCTTCTTAAAGCTTCAACTACAGCTATTGAGTCTCTGTGAGCATCACCTGCTAAGAGTTTTATCTTTTACCTAAGTTAGACAGATAGGAGAAAGAGCATTTTTTTGTAGTAAAAATGTTTGTTGTTTACCCATTTTGCCTCCAACTCTGTAACCTGTAAATGGCTGAGAGAAACGAATTCATGTGACAAGCAGAGAAACTGCTAAAAACAAGACGTATGTGTTTGCTCTTTCTCTCTCTCATCTTGCTATAGACAAATGCTAAACAAAGAAGCTTGTTTTCTTTATCTTTGTTCAAAAGCAGTTCTCAAGGTTCTTAATGAGAGATCTAGAATCATTTTGCTGCTTTTTATGGAAGGGAAAAAGGAGAATTTTTTATTGACATTTGTGATGTTAAAGGTCAAACACATAAAACAATTTCTAAACATTGATTTATAGCTTATATTCAGTACAAGGTGAGCTAGCAGATGAAGAAAACTAGATTGGTTAAACTAGTTGATCTCATAGGTGGCTGGAATGTTTATAGACATTTGTTTCCACTTATGTATTAAATCTTAGTGGATTTGCAACTACAAAGTTCAAGTTTTTAAAGACATCTGCAATCCAGAAGCTACTAAAAAATGTAGGTATCAGAACCCAAACTTGGGAATGAGTATGTTTTTCTCTTCTCTTCATGCCATACCATGCTTACTTCCTTTTTTCTTGGAGTTGAGACATGAGGATCATGTGAGGTTAGAAAATGCCTCAACCTGCCATATGCTACTTGGATTAGAGCCGTGGCTCTTGAAGGGAGCACACAGTTTGAGGTCTCACACTGAACACTTTATACACATCACCTCATATCAGCCTCAAAACCTCTCTTGGTTAGGTGTGAATATCCCTATTGCACAGATAAAGAAACAAGGAGTAGGAAAGATGACTCTAAATGTTTCCCAGAGATGCTGATAATCACATCTGCCTGATTCCATATTCCATGCTTTTACACTCATGCCACAGTTTCTCCCTAAGGTCTTGTGAGATTCATTTTACTTCTAGAATACAGGTTAAATCACTGCACTCAAAAAAAAGAGAAATATTTTTAACAAAGTTAGAAACATTGGCATAAAAGAATGTGCAACATTTGACCTGTGCTTTAAGATAACTAGAGTATGTGATGAAAATAATCAAAAGCATACAATATAGAAGAGGCAGGGAATCAGGTAGAAATAGAATGACTTTGGAACCTTGTAGAACTGTGTTTGAATCCCATTTTGGGCTCTTGCTATTTTGCGACCTTGAGCAATTTATTCAGGCTCTCTGAGCTACGGTTTCCTGAGTTATAAAACAAAAATATTAATACTTGCTACATCCCCCAGGTTATGAAGAGTGCTAACTCATGTAATTTGTGTAAAAGCACCTAGCACAGCAGTGCCTCATTTTCAGTAGTCAGAAATGGCAGCTTCTTTCCTTTGCTACAGAAACTTGGAAAAGAAAGAATAAAATAGTTAAATATCACCTGCAAGCAGAGACCTCTGGTTTGAAAGATGGGAAAGCAATGAAAAGTCAGAAACTCTTTTCTGTAGCCATCAAAATATTTTCCAGCAATGGTTGAAGGAGGACATTTGATCTCAGTTTTACTAAGGCCATATTTGGAACACCATGTTGAAGGCAATAAGCGAGTTTGTTAATGGATAAGGGAGGGAGATGGGTGAGATTGGTTCAAGCGGGAAGACTGAGAGGAACAATGAGGTCTGGTCAAAACTCTGGGCAGAAAAAAGAAAAATGTACAAGTTAAAACAGCACATTTCCCTCATTAGCCAGAGTGGGGATCAGCTGTGTCATTGATACCACCCAGCAGGGCCAAGCAGCTGCCCAGTTCCCAGACAAGCCATCAGTCAGTTGATAGAAAACAAATATTCATTAGGTATCTGCTATGGGTCAGGCTCTGTGGGGGCAATGAGGAATCCTGATAAGCAAAACCAGGTTAAATACACCTGTGATGATATGTATTTCTGTTCACTGAGTAAGCGGAGGTGAGTCATGAGAAGCTGGCTAACCTATGACATTGATCCCTGAAATATGACAGTCTCCCTGCAACTTCTTGCACACAAGCTAGAAAGGAGAAAATACTTCCTTTAAGAGATAACAGATTTTGAGCACTTATCGTGTGACACGCATTATACTCAATGCTTTATGTCTACTCTCCTATTTAATTCCCCTAAGCCTGTCAGGTAGATGCTATTATTTCCCATTTTATAGATGCACAAACCAAGGCTTAGAGATATACAGTGACTTGCCAAAGCCTTAAGATATTATAGTCCTGGAACTAAAACTGATCTCAGAAATATACAACTCCAGAGTCTGAACTTATGGTGGAGGACCTAACACTGGCTTCAACACTCTAATCAGATTTTTCTATTTTAATTGCATCTGTTCCCCATAAACGATCCCTTATCTTTTTACTCAGAAATCATGAATTAGCTACACCTCTTGCTTAACATGTTGGCCAATGACCATATGGTATAACAGAATCTGTGCTCTTTCTCTCAAGTTAATTTATGAAAGTCTTTTGGCAAGGTCAGCATGCCTTTTGAATGTACACACCGCTCCTTTGCTACTCTGTATAAAGGCATTTGTAAATTATTCTAGTTATCTTTAGAATACTTAAAATTACTCTCTGGCGTTTATATAATCAGCAAGAGATAATCAGATGATCTCTCTTTTTTTAACAATGAGCTACTTCCTGTTCATTATACTTATGTTTATTTATGGCATAAAACCCATTTTCTCTGTAGAAGGTCACCTGTGGTTTGGTGTGGAGCATTTCTTTCCTCCTATTTAAACAACTTTACCAGTTTTTGGCATTTGTATAACTCTTGATTAATTATGATCCTGTCTCAATCATTTTAGAAAAAATAATAGCCTATGCTACGGTTCCTTTTACCCACAACTGGGTTATTCATAGCTGTAAAAATGCAAAATTTTTTAAATTCTTGCATATTCAGAGGCTTCTAACAGATAATCCATACCTATGCTATGTACACCCACCCATCTCAGAGGAAAGCCAAATGTTTAAAGTCAGAAGCCACCTGACACAAGAGACCCAAACAGTTAATGGTCTTGAGTCACATGTAAAATTTGTGGTTCCACTTCTTTGGGGACCACAGCCTTCCAAAATACCAGTCCAAATGCCCCCAGGCTGCCTCCTCACCTTTATGTACTAAACTTGTTGACTATTCCACAGGAGAAGCAATTACTTCCTTTATTAAGCTAAACAAAGAGACCATGCCTTTCATTCTACTTGCACCTAATATAAGAAGTTGAAAAACTACAGACACCTTCTATTACAATGTGAAAGAGCTTATTGCCCACTGCAGAAGATTTTGCTGAGGTTTGATGCCCTGTATCTGTTTCTTTCTGTGTAAGAAGAGCATCTTGAGTTTGTTTGTTTTTTCAAGTATAATATGCTTCCTAATTCAGCCAATGTGCTTCAAGAGGAAACTGATCTCTCTCTGCTTTGGCAATGGAAATCACCAAATCGCCTTGAATGGCTTCAGCTAAACAAGAGAGCCTATTCCCATGTTCATAGTGATTGAGCTAGACATGGAACTGGTACCCAATGCAGAGCAATAATAAGTAAGGAAATAATTAGATGGACACCACTAAAGAGAAGATCCCTTGCTCTTCCATTGACATACTCTTTAAATGTGAATATTTAGGGCCTCCAGAAGCATTGACAGCCATCCTGCATTGAAAGAACCCAGCTATCCCTCAATAATTTGCCTTAGAGTCACATAACCTTTGTTATTTTAGCAGTTTGAGTCGTGTTTCCTGTTATTTGCAACCAGAAGATTCCCAAGAATACATCTATCACCTTGACCACAATTACACAGTAACTGTGCAACATGCTATGTTATGGAACTTCTTTGTGCACTTTCTTCATTTAGTACCTCCTCCTATAGCTATAACTTTTTGCTTACTCTTTCCTGAGTTCCATAAGCAAATATGATGAATTATACCCAGAAGTTTATAAGGGAAGTTTAGAATTTTCGGTATACTAAAAACATCATTTTGTTTTTTTATTGTCTTCAATGTGGTTGGTTATAGAATGATAATATTCATATTTCAAGGCTCTCTATAAACCTGCCAGTATTAAGTAGAGATCTTGTCAGCTTCTAGGCAGAAGTAAAGAGAAAGAATGGCTTCCTGATTTTTGCTCTTCCTCTCTGGTTCTGCACCCCTTTTTGTCTATTCTCAGAAATATCAGCTTTGCATACACTTCTGCTGATGAGGCTATCCTAATCTGACATTATAGGGTCCTCTCTTTTTTATGGTTTTCTTATTTTCAGAGCCAGGACCTGGAGGTGACTGGTAAGGACCAGCCAGCACATCTACTCCACACTTGCTTCCCAGATTGCTTTGAGGTAGCAATGCAATTTTTTTATTATCTGACTCTAGGAAATTTCACAGGCTTCGTTCTCAGGAATAATTTCTACATTACCAACTACTTTATGTCCTTTTCTCCTATTAAAAAAAGTTCTTTCTCTCCCAGTTGAATAAACTTTCACTTTTTTCATTTTTTAATTACCCTTATCGGTGTCATTTTATCACCTTTCATGACGTGATCATTGGAAGTGTCTATCCACTACCATGACTCTAAGATTTTTCATCATGACTTTTCTCAGGGATTTCAAGTTTAAGGTAACTCCTGGTCCTCTTTCACACTGATGCTTTTGTAGAACTCCAGGACCTCAGACTGTCGAGAGAGATAATAAGGATTGTAGTTAGACCACAGCAAAAATTGAGTTTTTGTTTTTTGTATTTTCATTGTGTTTCTTTTTTGAGACGGAGTCGTTCTATCACCCAGGCTGAAGTGCAATGGTGCCATCTTGGCTCACTGCAACCTCTTCCAGGTTCAAGCGATTCTCCTACCTCAGCCTCCCAAGTAGCTGGGATTATAGGTGCATGCCACCATGCCCAGCTAATTTTTGTATTTTTAGTAGAGACAGGGTTTCACCATACTGGCCAGGCTTGTCTCGAACTCCTGACCTCACGATCCGCCCACCTCGGCCTCCCAAAGTGCTGGAATTACAGGCATGAGCTGCCACACCCAGTCAAGATTGAGTTTGATGCCAGGAAAATAAATACACACATGCTACCATCATCATATAACTCAACTATGTGGCTTTGATGGGCATGGCCGTCACAATTTTTACATAGTTGACCTTTGACAGTTTACTTTTCCTCTTAAAAATAGGGTGGGAGGGGCAGGGATATTCAACAATCATGTTTTCTCTTGTAATACTCTCAGGATCCTAGCCATATGTAATTTAACAAAGAATCATCGAAATGTCTTGCTGAATTACAGAGACATGGCATCTGAGGTGGGGGTTGGGAGGGACAGCACAGAGAAACCGCCACTCAAGACAAATTTAGTACAAGACAGGTCAAATGACACACATTCCAGAACTACTTACTTAACAAAGAAAAGCTTTTGAGCATGAGTAGATGGCCTATGTCTTTTTTAGAGATATTCTCAAATACCATATATCACATTGTAGTAAGAAATGTAGTTGTCTAGATGGCAGGATACCTTCTAGGGAAAGAATTCTCTCCTGGTTGACATACTTAATAGGAAACCAAATTAAAATAATTCCACTCACACTTCATAGCTTAGGAAGGCTTTCAATGATAACCAGTCTCTCCCACAAATAGCTCAAGACCCACTGCCATGTTTCCAAAGCACTCCTTAGTTTTATTTTATGTCACTCATTTGTTCAATGTTTGTGCCCCCAGTGAGCACGTAAGCCCAGTGAATACAGTCATCACTACATTTCCTAGCCAGTCTGCCATGCCCAGTGCTGCATTCGCAATGGCTAACCATAGTACCTGGCTCACAGAGGATGCCTAATCTTCATTTGAAAGAGGAACAGGTGGAAGGAAGGAAGAAAAGGAGGAATGAAGGGGAAGGATTGGTTTATGGCTTGGTGTATTAGCTATTTTTTGCTAAATTACCCCAAAATACACCATTTAAAACAGCACATATCTATATTGTTTCTATGAGTTACAAATCTAGATGTGGTTTAACTAGGTTTTCCAGCTCAAGAGAATGTCTCACAAAGTATCGGTCAGGGCCATGTCACCTCAAGATTCAGCCAGGCAGGACGCACTTCCAAGGTCACTCAGTAGTTCCTGGCAGCATCCAATTCCTTGAAGCTTGTTTAACTATGAGCCTCAGTGACTTCTTGGCTGTTGACCAAAGGCTTCTCACCATCACATCCTGGCCACATGGACAACTCCACAGTGCAACTCGCGACATGGCAGCTGGGTTCATGAGTGAGTGGGATACCCAGAGAGTACAAGATAGATGAAAGTCATAGTTTTTCGTAACCTAATCTCAGAAGTGATAATCCCACCACTCTTGCTATATTCATTTTTTTTTTTTTTTTTGAGACAGAGTTTCACTCTTGTTACCCAGGCTGGAGTGCAATGGCGCGATCTCGGCTCACCGCAACCTCCACCTCCTGGGTTCAGGCAATTCTCCTGCCTCAGCCTCCTGAGTAGCTGGGATTACAGGCATGCACCACCATGCCCAGCTGATTTTTTGTAGTTTTAGTAGAGATGGGCTTTCACCATGTTGACCAGGATGGTCTCGATCTCTTGACCTCATGATCCACCCGCCTTGGCCTCCCAAAGTGCTGGGATTACAGGCGTGAGCCACCGCGCCCAGCCTCTTGCTATATTCTATTTGTTAAAAGCTCGCTATTAGGTCGAGCCTACATTAGAGGGGAGGAGATTGAGATAACACAGAGCATGAATACCAAGACATGGGAAAAATTTGGAGGCCATCTACGAAAGGCAGCTTGGCACATATAAGGATGCAATCAAAACAAGAAGAGTTGATTAAAAGAGTCACCTGTTAATAGAATTGGGCTAAAATAAACTATTGTATCTTTATCCACAATAGGGAAAACTACTTTTAATATGGCTATAATAATAAATCAATTTGGAAAATGTATTTTAAACAAATTATTGCATATTCAAATGACACCTGATATATCAGTATCCTTTGGATGTGATTTTAACAAATCAGACTTATATCCTTAGATAAGCCTTTTCTATTTTGCCCAAAAAATTGAAATCGTCAGACTTTGCAACTGAAGGAAATCTGGAAAGAAAGCACCTACTCCAGTAGGAAGCAAGCGTGCTACATTCTCCATATTTCTCCTGTCCCACAGGATATGCTGTGTGGTCTATAAGAGAAAAACATGTAAACTTAGGCAAAAGTCCTGAACAAACCAAGGAAAGTATTTGTGGGTGGCTCAAAATGGGTGAGTTTCTTTCCATGAAGGGCTGGGTGTGCCACAGTCTTGACCAGCAAGTACATGCTAAGGGGTCCATCTATAGCTCTGTAAGTCTAATTCCTGCATTCTAAATAAGCAACCAGGATATTATCATATACACTCTAGTCTTAAAACCTTTTAAAATCATTGTTCCTTTTGATCCTCTCTGGAATCTGTTATATATTTGGATGGGCTAAAACAAGCAGTTCTATAGAAGTCTGTAAAGCTTTCTGATGGTGCACCTCTTTAATTATTAAGCTACTTCAGAGGTCATAAGCCAGGGAGAAAAGAATTAGAGCTGATTACTGTGTGTCCCTGTGGCCCTGAAAATCCTCTGGCTGCTGTAGAGGTGCTTGCAGCATTCTGAAAGCTTTAACATAATCCAACCATCCTCCCAAATTCCAAGTTGCTTTTATTCAGGCACATTCAGATGTCAGTCTATAATCCTACGTCATTGCAAAGAGAAAAGGCATGATCTGCGATCTGCTTTTTAAAGCTCAAATAAAACCTCTAACCTGGTAATTCATGTACAGTGTAAGGATCATGAACTGCCAGAAGGCAAAATCCAACACGCCAAGTAATCTCTCACGATTTTCACAAAGACATTCTGTTTACAAAGGCTAAATTATATCCGAATAGTTAATGCCACACTATCCATGAGACTGCATCATGGTATGTACCATAGAAAAGAAAACATTATTTTACTAACAGCTTTGATTTTTAAGGGTTTGTCTTATCCATGATTATTGCTGCTGTGCAACAGCATGAGTTATATGCTGAACATCCTTCTATATATACTCTGCACTCAGAGGAGAAATTTCATGGATAAATCACAAGGTGACAGCCAAACCATTAACTCAATGGCTCAGGGTGAAGTTCCTACAGGGTGAAAACATCTGTAAACAGCTGGGCAACAGCAGTGCCATCAGCCTTCCAGATGAGAAGGCACCATTTTCAAGAAGTGATTTGAACAGAGTCTATTCTACAGAAAACAATTTTTCAGGTACTAAGGTTCTCTGTACTCAAACGTAAGTGCTAGAAATCTATTTTCAATGAAGTATGCACTTATTGTCTTCTGTTTTTCCTCTCATACCAAAGACCCGGAGTGTATTAAAAATAAATTTTAAAAAACATAAAGGACTCCTTGATTACATTAAGTAATAAACATTTAAATTTTGAGTTCCAAAATAATATTTTAGAAGGGGGCCTGTCCACCACTCTCTAACTGCATACTTTCCCGTATTTCATAATTTCTCCTATCCACCCTCTGCAAATTATCCTTGTCTGGGATTCAAAAAATTGAACATCCATAGGCACACAAACCAGGTCATGAAAACTCATGTAGTATACCATGACTAAAGTAATCTATAGCTATTTAGGAATTATCACCAAGTAAAATCTTAAGTGTAGAAAGTTGAATAGGATTTATTCATAATTTCTAAGTCTCAGTTTGTTGATCCATAAATGGAACAGTAACACCAGCCTTTTACAGCTGTTAAGATAAGTTAATAACAACTCTGAAGCTGGCTGGGCACAGTGGCTCATACCTGTAATCCCAGCACTTTGGGATGCTGAGGTGAGTGGATCACTTGAGGTCAGGAGTTTGAGATCAGCCTGGCCAACATGGTGAAACCCCATCTCTACTGAAAATACAAAAATTAGCCAGGTGTGGTGGCAGGTGCCTGTAACCTCAGCCACTCGGGAGGTTGAGGTAGAGGTTGCAGTGAGCCAAGATTGTGCCACTGCACTCCAGCCTGGACAGCAGAGTGAGACTCCATCTTGGAAGAAGAAGAAGAAAGAAGAAAGAAAAAGGAAAAAGGAAGAAGGAAGGAGGAGGAGGAGGAGAAGAAGAAGAACAACAACAACAACAACTCTGTACAGCACATGACACTCAATTTATCTCCTTCCTCTCTCCATACCCACACTACAAAACAAAATGGCAGGCTCACAGGCACTGCCATCAGGCATTGCTGAATAGAATCTTTGTGCTGTCACTTACTAGCTTGGCAAACGTGAACATTTACTTAACCTCTCTGGGCTTTGATATTTTAATTATAGTGGTGGATAATTATTTTTACACAGTTCAGTTTAGGTGAAAATCAGAGTTCAAGCAAGTAAAAAACTTACCCTCTGACTGCCATGTAGAAGATGTTCAATGAAAGCAGCCCCTCTTTATTACCACATGGTTGTTATAGAAATTCTGAAGTCATAGAGGCAGCACTTCAGCTGTCCCCAACATTATTTCATTCTTTTTTGTTCACATGACACTCAGCAGTTCAGGGAAAGTAACAGATTGAGCAAGCCTGAACATATACCTCAGCATGGGTCCAAGAAATGTGTGAAACCTCTAAATCTGAGGGCATTGTACCTGGGATGATGAAGTGCAGATAGTAAAGGTTTTCCAGACAGCAGTGACACATGCTCTTCACCATTAAAGGAATATGTTTCGATGCTTCTATTTGTTTCAGCATCCCACAAATAATTACTGACAACTTATTATCTTATGTACTCGGCATTATACTATAGGGTTTTTTTTTGCTTTAAGAGACAGGGTCTTGCTGTGTCACTTAGGCTGGAGTGCAGTGTGTGATCATAGCTCACTGCAGCCTCAAAATCCTGGGCTCAAAAGAGCCTCCTGCCTCAGCCTCCTGAGTAGCTAGGATTACAGGCAGCATCACTCCTATGTGTTCTTCTCAAGAAAAAGTGACACTGGCATCTGTATCTAAGCAGATACCTCTCTCTTTCACTCTAGCAAGCAATCATGGATGTGGCAAGGTAATTATAAAAAACTCATGGAGCATCCTGGCTGGAATTATTTTGAAACAATTACTTTTAGCTACAAATGCCCAAATATTAGCTCCATGCCTCAGCCTGAGTGCCTCAATTCTCAACAGATAGTCATATCTTAACATGTCTAAATAGACATACATATGACACTCATATAATTCTTATGTTTAACATAGAATGATCTGTCATTCTCATGTTATTCTTATGTCATGACATAGATATGACATGTCTAAATGTACAATAGATACGACATTCTTAACGTATCAAAAAAGCTTAGAGAACACCCTGGGGTCTGCCTGCATTGCCAAGGGAGTAAGACAAGCTCAAATATTAGAATTTTCTGTCTATTAGAAACAGTGGGAAAAGAATAGAGAACCTTGGGCTAGTGTAATATACTTCAGGTCTCTGAGTTACTATTCAAAGCCCTTAAATTTTACAAATGGATTTCAAAATGGTGCTCTTTAGAATTCCAAAGTGTTCATGAAAAGGGCCCTGAGGTCCACTCAAGGCTCCCAAATGTGTGCTAGCATATCTTACAGCTTGGTTTCCTCATGTGAGGGATGGGAATAATAAGCTTGTTATAACAATCAAAATGAATGCTCTTTATAATTAATACAGTCCAATAAAACCACACAATTGTATTGCTCTTGTAATTATTCATTGACACAGAAAGAAAACTGCTAGAACCAGTTGTACAACTCAAGCACAGAGCCTTGAATGTCAGACTTAAGGAGTTAGCTCATGTTCAATCAGTAAATGGTAGTTTTTTGTTTTGTTTTGTTTTTAGCAGAATATTGTATTCTTTTGGCTGAGTTTTTAGAAAGATTAGCAATAGTTGGCAGAAACAGGAATGGTGAGAATAGAGAGGTATGGAGGCCAAGAAATCAGGAACGAGGACTTTAAAAAAATATTGTTTTAACATCTCTAGAGAAGCCAACCCCTAATGTAGCTTGTGACTGTGATACTTGGATATATGCCAAATTCACATGCAACTTACTGAGCCACTTCATTAGTATCCCCACATGCCATAGCCCTCATTAATCAGAAACAAACTTCAGCCTCGGTGCCAGTGGCCAAATGGCCAACAGAAGCGGCAGAGTAACCGTGGCAAGGGTGGGCAGCTACCTGGAGGTGCAGCACAACTGCTGAGAAGCGACAGCCGCGCCATCCAACCCGGTGTGCTGCAAGCAGAAAAGGAACAGCGTCTTTGGAGCAAATGAAGCTTGCAGACTGTGAGGAGAACAGGCAGCAACACAAGCAGGAGGCACAACAAGGGACAGAGAGAGTCACTTAAGGGCTGGGTGTCCAGCAGGAAGGAGGCGGAGGGCAGAGTATGTTTTGGTCTTCTCAGTGACACTTATCCACATGGATGGGCACACCATCTGGGGCAGCATTTTTTTTCTTTTTTTTTTCTTCTTGGTGGTGGCGTTTTGTTCTTTTTGCCTTTTTTAATATTAGAAGCAAAGATCCATATACAGTATAGATAAAGATATAGATATAGAAACACACATACATATCATAAATTTTACCGTTCAAAACCACAGCTTTGATGCCTCCACTGAGCCCTGCAAAGAGTTTTCTCGAATTTCTAGCTGATTCCTTTCCCAAGGAATCATCTGCTTTCATAATCTAGTGGAACATTTTCAGATCACAATGTATCCTTTTGTTTTAAGGACCACTTCATTACTTATATCAATGAGGTGGCATGTTTTCACTTTCTGTGCTTGAAAGAAGCTGAATTTTTAAGAAAGAAAAAAATGGAAAAGCAGGACACCTTTAAAATACAGAATTCTTTTCCTGCTTAGTTTCTGACATTTCCTCACCCACCTTAGGAACTGTTCTTTGCGTGGGTGGGTGGGGGTGGGCAGGAGACTTAGCAACGACCAGGTTTGTAAAAACCAAATAAATGTGTGCTCCTGTTGAATCAGAAAAATCAAAATGGCATTTTTTACACTCTTCTGCTCACTTATGCTGAAATACTGTACCAGCCTTATGCCAATCTTTGGCAGATAGACATGACATTTCCTTTGCCACACAGACAGTAGTGACTCTGCCAAATTATCTAAGGTTTTTAGTAGTATCAGAACATTCAACACATCATTTCCCTGGCCTTTATTATGTGGTAGTAACTTTGAATACTCATAAAATATATATGTTACTGTGTATGTTTTCTAGGTCTATAGATTTATCAATAGAAAGATACCAGAAAAAAATCTCCAATGCCTCATTTCTTTAGAGAAATGTCTCTCTTTAAAAATCAAATAACAAATGAAAGCAAACCTTGGTAGAATAATCTAATTACACTGTCTTAATCCATTTGGGTGCTATAAAAAATACCATAAGCTGGGTGGCTTGTAAAGAACAAAAATTTGTTTCTCACAGTTCTGGAGACTGGAAAGTCTCAGATCAAGATGATGGCAAGTTTGGTGTCTGATGGAGGCCCATATCCCCATAAATAGCAACTTCTCCTTTTGTCTTCACATGATGAAAGAGATGAAGTTGCTCTCTGGGGTCTGCCTTATAAGAACATTAATCTTAACCCTGAAGGCTCTGCCTTTATGATATAATCACCCCCAAAGGCCCTACCTTTGAATGCCACCATTTTAGGGGTTAAGGTTTCAATATATTAATTTTAGGAAAAACACAGCCACTCAGATCATAAAACATATATAATCCAGATGTTTCCCTTGTCAGACCTGAGTGACCTTAGGAACATGGTTAATGCCTTTATGTTTGACCAACCTTGATGGTTAATGATTTATCTTGACTATTTGATCAAGTCCTTGGTTTTGCCTCACAGGACATGCTCACCAATTTACCAGGAAACTATTTTAGTCAGTGGTATCAAAACCTGCTTTTCAGCCTTCTAATCCTTTGTCATGATGAGATAGAAACTAAAAGCCTAAATTCTAATTATCCTTTTTTCAAAAATATTTTGAAGATGCTCCATTTCAGTCTCAGGGGCGACTCTGTTATCATCATCACTGTTATCATGAACAATGATAACCGTGTACCGGCTACCACTCTGAAGAAGCAAACGTATTTGTTGATAGCTTCGTTTCTCTTGGACTATTCATTCATTAATTTATTTAACCAACAAGAATTGATTGAATCAAAGTTGTGTACCAGGCATTGTTCTAAATGCCAGGGGTAACTAATAAGTTACCATACTTGCCTTGAGTTGCTTATAGTTTAGGGAGAAAGATATCAAGGAAATCTATGAAAATGTATACCATAAATCAATAATATAAAACATGTAAATCCAAAGTGCTCCATTTAAACGGAAGGGGTATGTAGCTGGCTATAACTGCTTGGAAGCCTTGACAGCCTTATATTCCAGGTGGGACTTAAAGGATGCATAAGGCAACAGAACCTTCATTCTTTCATTCAACAAATTTTTGTCCAGTGCCTGCAACATTCCAGGAGCTGTGCTAAACACCAGGGTTCTGCAGTGAAAAAATGAAAACTTTCTGCTCTTACGAAACTTTTATC
The DNA here is from genome assembly GCF_001604975.1 of Cebus imitator. NCBI lineage: Eukaryota > Metazoa > Chordata > Mammalia > Primates > Cebidae > Cebus > Cebus imitator. The sequence goes on from NW_016107794.1 coordinate 632,117, forward strand.
ATACTGGGAGGAGACTAATTTTTAAAAAATAAATAGGTCAAATAGATGTTTTTTCAGATGATTATAAATATTATGTTTATGAAGATTTTAAGAAATGAAGAGAAGGGATCAAGAGTGTCAGGCAGGGGTTGAGCATGGTGGCTCATGCCTAGAATCCCAGCACTTTTGGAGGCTGAGGCAGGAGGATTGCTTGAGGTCAGGAGTATGAGACCAACCTGGGCAACATAGTGATACCCCCATCTCTACAAAACTAATTTAAACATCAGTCAGGCATGGTGGTACACCTGTAGTCCTAGCTACTTGGAAGGCTGAAGCAGGAAGATCATTGGAACTCATGCATTCAAAGCTGCAGTGAGCTGTGATCACACCACTGCACTCTAGCCTGAGTGACAGAGCAAGACCCTCTCAAAAAAAAAAAAAAAAGTGTGTCAGGCAGGGGTGAAAGAGGTTGCAATTTTAAATATGGTAGCCAAAGAAGCCTTTTCTGAGATAATGACATCTGAGCAGAATCCCAAAGGAAGTAAAGGAACAATTCATGCAGGTATCAAAGAAAAGAACCTTCAAGGCAGAGAACATTATGTGCAAAATCCCTGAGGCTGAGACATGGCTCTCATTTTTGAGAAACAGCAAGGAAGCCAGCATGGCTAAGGCAGTGTGAAAGGAGATCATGGGCTTATGCTGAGAGATGAGTAGGACACCTTGGAGTTTAAGGACTCAGGCTTTCACTCTGGATTCTTTAGGAAGCCGGTGGAAGCTTGGAGTAGAGACTCCACGTGCTTTCCATATTGAAGGTATTGAGAATAGACTACCAAGGAGCAAGGGTGAAAGTGAGGGGACCAATCAGGAGGCTACTGAAATAATGCAGGCTGGAGATGAGTCTTGCTTCAGGAAGGCAGCAGTGAAGGCAGTGAGACTTGGCCAGCTTCTAGACGTGTTTTGAAGGTAGAAAATACAGAATTTTTGATAAAGAGGAGGAGAGCTATGAGAATGAGATTCAGGCATGTCTCCAGTGGTTTTAGCCAGAGCTAGAAGGATGGAGTTGCCTCTTTTAGAGCGCACTCAATTATGAGAGTGAGAGAAAATTTTGAGTATCTCTATGTGTTAGGGTCTGCACAGAGAAAAGAGGGTAACTCAACAACACTATCTATCATGACCCCTTGCACCACAAAGAGGCTTTTCTCCAAAATTTAACAAGAACAAAACTCTATCCCCAGCAAAGAAAGAAACAAAATGAAAGATCTATGGTTCTGGTCAGGGGCTCAGTGATTCAGGCCCAAGAGATAGAAAATGCCCACCGATGTCAGGAATTAGACACAATCCTCCCTCCTTAAATTTCCAGATGATTCCAGGCTAAAAGGTAAAATCTAAATCCTGAGGTTAGACTACAATCCTGTAAGAGTAAATTGGAGAATTTACTCTTATACCTCAAATAAAGCTAGTAGGGAATAACTGAAAAGAAAAAAACAATATAAATAAAGTTAATTATATTAGGAATGCCTAAAACGGAAGAGTGAAAGAAAAAGTTCTCAAAGTAGATTATAATAATAAGAGGTATACGCAAAAGAGTATTGTGCATAAAAAGGAAAATACCCTGAAGTGAAAAGTCTGGGTTTTTTTCTAACATTGACAATGGGGCAAATTAGTGAACTCTAACTTCTGAAGATATTTTCACCCCCAGGGAATGTACTAATGTGCTAAAGAGTAAAGGTTTAATATTGCAGTTAAAATGTCATTTAAATTCTGCCAAGGATAAGAGGTTTTTCTTTAAAATAAAAAAATACAAGTAGACTATATTATTCAATAGAAAAATAATTCTTAGATTTTTTTCCCCATTCATTCATTATTTATTTATTGAGTACTTACTACGCACCAGCAACTATTCTAAGCAATGGGCCCACAACAGTGAACAAGATAGTCACACTCTGATTCTATGGAGCTTCTTATTTTACAGTGAAGACAGACATTGGACAAATAATTGTGGGACAAAGCATGAACTTCCAACAAATCTCTTACTTATGGCAGGCCCCAGACCATCACGGGTGGAGAGTACATATTTATTCTTTTCTAACACCAGGAGTGTTTTAAGGAAATGTCTGATGAAAACTAACTTAAGCCAGGGATCACAGTTTGGAATGGGAAAAGTATTTAGAACTGTGTTCATTGGGTTTGCTATAAAGCAGCTCCCAAGAGTGGATTAAATGTACAAGCATTTTATTAGGGGAAATGCCTACAAGAAAAAAATAGAGAGGAAGTTGGAGGAGGCTGGCAGAATCATTGGATTATGATGCAATCTGACCCCAGTAAAAGAGCCAGACTGGGTGAAAGGTTGAGTGGAACCATCCTAGACTGCCATACAGCCTAGGGAAGATTTGCCCCTAAGCCAAAGATGAACTGCCTTATTATTCCTGCTGCCCTCAGTCCCTGGCTGGAAGCTGCCTATAGGAGGCATGGCCTCTGTGAAAAGTGGAGACAGTTGTGCTAAAAGTGGAGAGCACAGCAGCTGCGTCTTTGGCCAACGCTGCTGGGGCCCTTTGGTCAATTATACCACTTACAGTAGGAGGTCTTTGGGGTGCATTGTCATGGCTGCTGAAACAATATTTTTTTCTTAATAAGCATAGTCTTTGGAATCAGAAATACCTTAATTGACTCCAGTTTCAGCCACTTAATAATTTTGAGACATTGGGCAAATTAGTTATAAGTTGATTATAAATGTTAAATGAAATAATAGCTGTAATGTGTACCATGCAGTGCCTAGAACATAAAAGATGATCCATAAAGGTTAGGCCTGCCTTCTTTTCCCTTTAGCTGTAAAACACACTCATTTGTTCCACATGCATTTGTGAGGAACTACTATATGTGAAGGAAGGAAACAGTTATTATGCAAATGACCCAAGATATAGTCTCTACCCTCTAAGTTGACTTATTAAAAAAACGTGGAAGCACAAATACAAAATGTAATGAGAAGCAGGATCTTCAAACAGAAGAAAGGAACATTTTCATTTTACCACATAAATTATTACTGAAGTTGACAGCTTAAAAATTCTTAAAGACAATTCTACCTTCTCAACTGTGATTTTCTGATACTTGGATAAACACGTAGGTATGCAATGTGGGTTTATAAACGCAACTCTGGCAAGACCCTTAATGAAACACTGATGATGCATCCTCATTTACCCAGCCCCTTGCTATATGGATATCTGGCTTTTCCAGGCCATTATGTTGTGCCTGCCAGCCCTCCTATCTGAATTATCTGCACGTTATACTGGAGAAGATGCTGTGTGTCCTTTGCCCCTCAGAATGCTTCCTGAAAGCCCTTTCAAGACCCTTTTATTGTCAGGCCAGAGCACTTGCCTTATCGCTCCAGGCATGTGAATTTGTTCTTAGCACATCCAGATGGTACCCAATCAAAATCAATTTAGATGGCTTGATTATACTTTAGTGATGTAAGAACTTTCTTTCAATAATATAGATAACTCAGTGAATATTCTAGGAAAATATTTGTAATAATAATCAAATAAGTCTCATTTGGAGCTGAGAGAATCTGTCTCAATTTTTAGGAGGGTTATAGACTTGCTATACAACACCAGGAGAATCATTTGCCCTGTCTTAACCTGTAAAGTCTATGTGTCCTAGACAGTGGGGGAAGCAGGAATGGAGAAAAACAGCTGTCATTTACCAAACCCCTCAAATGTGCTGAGTACTAAGATAGGAGTTTTGCAGTCGTCACCTCAATTAAGCAACAAACAACCCTTTGAGGGGGAATATTCATTCCTTTATGCATTCACTCACTAAATCCTCATTATGATCTTACTCTGTGCTAATCACTGTATTAGGTGCAGGGTAGAAGACAGTGAAGTGAATAAAGTTGCTCACCTCTGTGTATTATAATCATGGTTTCACAGATGAAGATGCTTAAAATAGAGATAAGCTACACTGGTGGTTAGTGGGCTGAGATTCCTAATAAAGTCCTTCTGACTCCAAAACCCAGGACTTATTCCTCCACACCCAACCAACGCTTCCCAAACATTTTATCATAATAATGAAAGTCTTGCTTTCCCACAAAGCCTTGATGAGCAATTTTTTTCACTAATTATCCCCATGAAATAAATGCTATATTTTATAACAAGGGTTTCATCTTTGGAGGGTTACAAACCATTTTGGTATCTAAGGTATTTTCACCCTGCTCCCAAAGTTCATTTTTTCACCTGGCTCAATGTGCCATTCCCCTGTTGAGATGCAGGCTCTACACCATTTCCTTTACATCATTATAGATGCTATTATTTAGGCTCTATGAGCACTGCAGTAATTTTTTTTTTAATTGCATGAGATATTATCCCTATCCTCAATCACGCCATCAGGCTTACAAAACCCCTGGCCGCAGGATCCCATAATTCCAATTCTTGATATATTTAGGATTACTAAACATGAATGACAAAGAGAAAATGAGGAGAGGCTCCAAGATGGCCGTTTAGGAACAGCTCAGGATTGGTGCTCCCAGTGAAAGCGCAGAGGGTGAGTGGACGCCGCGTTTTTATTGCCCACAGACTAGGAAATTACCAGGCGGAGGAGCTCCACGGTCGCCTGCGCGGATGTTTCGGCCAGCGCAGCTGTGCCGGCCAGCGCGGCTGCTTTGCCCCGCGCGGCTGCTTTGTCGGCGCCCCGGAGCAGCGGTTCTCCGTACAAAATACACCGGTCCGGGTGCCCTTTTGGCTGGTGATAGGAGCCACGGGAAGTTGCCCATTCATCTGTTTAAAAAGGGGACTGAGCAGAGAACCAGGACAGTAGATTCCAGAACAACAACAACAAAATAAAGCGCCACAAACCTCAGTGCCGCTGTTTAAGCCAGCGCAGTGAGTGGCCGCAGGGGAAAACAGACCCCGGCGCCTCTTCAACAGGCGACTGGAACACCAACTTAAAAAAGGCTCTGAGGCAGGAAGCCAGGCGATCAGGCTCAGCTGGTCCCACCCCCACAAAAGAACAGCAACCAGAAACTCTGGATTGAGAGTTTCACAGCAAGCGCAGCTGAACCCGGGACGGTCCAGCTCTGTGGGGGAGGGGCGTCCGCCATTACCGAGGCAGCCCGCCACAACGGAGGTAGGCAGCCAATGCTGAGGCAGCCCGCCGTTGCCAAGGCAACCCACCACAGCAGAGAGACTCCACCTCAACAGAGGCGGGCCACCGTCGCCAAAGCAGTTCTAACTACACCCATATAAACAGAACTGTAGGGAAGTTCACTCGGCAGCGGGGCGGAGCCCACAGCAGCTCAGCAAAGCCTCCACAGGCACACAGTGACTAGGCTCCCTCCTTACTGGGCAGGGCAGCTCT
>NW_016107794.1:640821-729679 GCF_001604975.1 Cebus imitator
TGTAGGTGATGGGGAGGAAGGCAGCAAATCACACTGCCACGTGTGTACCTATGCAACAATTTTGCATGTTCTTCACATGTACCCCCAAACCTAAAATGCAATAAAATAAATAAATGGGGAAAAAAAAAACAAGTAAGAGCTGAATGATGAGAACACATGGACACATGGAGGGGAACAACACACAATGGGCCCTGCCAGTGATGGGAATGGAGGAAGAACATCAGGAAAAGTAGCTAATAGACGCTAGGCTTATTACCTAGGTGACGGATTGATAGGTGCAGCAAACCACCATGGCACATGATTACCTATGTAACAAACCTGCACATCCTGCACATGTACCTCTGTATTTAAAATAAAAGTTAAAGAAAAAAATTAAAACAAAAACAAAAAAGAGAAAATGAGCTACCTATTCAGTAAATAAGAAAAGGTTTTGTCTGCACAGTTACTGAGTAACAGTGTAGTGATCTCTGAACTTGAAGCCTTTAAAACTAAGGTGCATTCTTACTTCTCGTGGAAAGCCAGGGGAATGGATCTGTTAGCAGCCACTCCAGTGGGTTTTCATTGCCTCCTCTCTGTATCTTTTATATCATCACTATCACCTAGAAGACCTTATTGAAATTCATTTGGCTCATGACTCAGCTCATCATAAATAATATAGACTCTCGTATCGCTCACCTCCTCCACATTAATGACACAATGGGCACCATTAGGGGCTATTCTTTTATTCAGAAGAAAGGATTTTGATGAATCCATTGCTTACAGGCAGAAGAAAAAAAAAGCAATTCAAAACCACATTTTGAAATTAAACCTTCTGTGGTCTGAACAAGCATGATTGTCAGTTCTTTTATGCGTTTCCAACGTTGCCACAATTAATATTTTAAAAGGAGCTTCACCAGTGGCATATTTAGAAACAGAAATCTTATTCTTTCCCGGTATCCACATTCCATTGCTCAGCAATGTGAAGGGAGCCCCGTGGAAGCAGGGGCGGCCCTACCAGGGGAAACTGGGGATATGACTGCAAGGGCTTACACTTGAGCCTCTTCAAGTCCTTTCTGCCGCTCACCTCCGGAGAGACGCCCAGCTTGCAGAGGAAATAGGTCTCCTCTCTGCCCCTCCACCTAGCTTATGCCTAGCACCCGCGGGATAACCGCAGTTATTTATAGATAATCCCCTCTTGGAAAGGTCAGATTTTATGATGTGTTTATGACCCTCTCTGGGCAAATATGTTTGCTTGCATTGAGTTATCTGGGGTGGGGCAGGAGGGAACTAGTTTTAAGCAGATTCATTTCCAAACCTGTGCCTAGTACAGGCAAAGGAGGTTTGGCTCTGTAACCAGCACCACAAACTAAGAAGGAGCTGACACTTTAAGGCGCACTTTTGCTCCATCTTCTTTTTTCCTGTTTTAGAGAGATTTATCTGTCTCCATCCACTGATTTTTATTCACACAAAAAGATCCTGAGACATGACTCTTGGCACACCAGTCACTTGCCAAATCTTTGTTAGGCAATGAAGAAGTCCAGGGTCACAAATCAGCTAACGAATATGTATCAGGCACGGAACTGCCATTTCCCGTTGGCCAGTGCTTTCTCATCCTGAGTTGAGAACCAGCCTATGGGACTGACTAATCCTGTATTGGTTCCTAGATGCCATGCCTTTGACTTCAACCTTCCCCTCCAGGCAGATGACTTCCACATGTCTATCTCCCATCCCCATCTCTAGCCCGAGCTCCAAGGCCACGTTTCCAACTCATCCCTCAATGTTTGGGGAGTATCAGAATCTTTATACTTAAAACTAAATCTGCAAATTCACAACCCAAAAAGCAAAACTGCCTACTTTTATTTCTATAAATGGTATCATCATTCCTCTAAGTCATCTAAGCTCAAGAACTTGGAGTCTTCTTTGAATTCTCCTTTAATAGGTTTCCTAACCCGGATTACCTCCTGCTCAGCTAATGCTTTTCTTTCCCTCCTCTCGCCTCACATTTACCCTCTGTTGTCTGTGTTGTTGCAGGACAGCAGTCAAAGACCTTCCTTTGTGCTCTGGTTCCAGTTCCTCTCCCATCTCCCCCAGGGCTTCACCCATTCATTACCCTCATCTCTTTACATTCTCCCTCTCCTGCCAGCTCCCCATTAAACAGAGCTTCGAAGTGTCTATCCTGCTCTGACATTTATTCTCAGAGCCTCTTCAAATTCTCTAAAATTAGAAATACCTTCCTTACATGGGTGTGAGGAGGATAACCCCAGATAGCCAGTTCGAAGTGTCTGGCTCATTACAGGCCCTTAAGTTCACTCATTCAACACAAATCTTATTAATTTCCAAACACGTAGCTAGGCACTAGGAATAATAATCAATAACATTTATTGACCTTCACTACTTGCCAGCCACTATGTGCTTTTCACACATTAAATCATTTAATAACCAAAACAAATGGTTACAATTACTACTAATTATAGAAGGAGTTACAATTATTAGGCCCAGGCATGTTGAAACCAAGACATCAAGAGGGCAAGGTCAAAAAGGGATCGAGTGGTGACTAGTGCTCTCACCACCAAAAAAATGAAATATTAATTATCTCAATTAGCATACGTTAATTATCTCAATTTAGCCATTCCACAATATATGCGTCTTGTAAAACATCATGCTGTATATGGTAAATATATAAAATTCTGTCAATTAAAAATAAATTAGTAAATAACTTAAAAAATTTTAAACAAACAGATTATTAAACCCAGGCAAATCTTAATGACTGCACCATATTTCCTGTAAGAGTGCCACAGTTGCTGGCCTCTCATGTTCTATCCACAGTTAATAAGTGCTCTAATTCAAGGCATCCTGAATTAGAGCACTTAGGGAACATGAAGGATGAATAGTTGTTGAGAGAGTCAGCAAAGCTAAGCTTTGAAAAATAAATGTTAGTTCCTTTTCTCTTTTGGTCTCTTCCTCGTTCGCCTGACTCTGATCTTATTGCCAGAGTAACCCAAGAACAGCTCTTGGGTTGTTCAGGTTTCCAATGTCTATCCAACAGTTTAAGCTCCAAAAGTTGGCGTCCCTGTCTTCTCTCCACCTGCTGTCCAGATCTCCGTCTTTGCTTCTGCATCCTCCCATCAATCCTTTGTTCTCAAGTCCTCACTGTCCTTCAAAACCCAAATGATTCCTCTTCCTGTAAGCTTTCATTAAAATTCCAGCTAAACATTATCCTCTCTCTCCCCTGAAATTTCATGACCTCATATTCAAACTGGTATTAAATATTTTTGTGTACACATATTATCTGTTCTACTGGATGTGAAGCTCCTTGAGGACAAAGACAGTTTCTTTTGCATCTTTGTGCAAGACACAATGCTAAAATTATTTTAAATGCGGATCCAGAAACTGGGGAAACCTGCAAGATCCCTTTGTTTCCCACACCTCTGCCCTTCCCTCCAACCCAATCATTCACCAAATTCTATCCTCTCTTCCTCCTAAGTAGTTTCTGCTTCAGCATTAGTTCAAGCTATTATATTCTATTACTTAGTGGCAAACTTTTACTACAAAAGACCAGTCGGTAAATATTTTTGACTTTGGAGGCCTGCATTACAACTACAGTCAGTCCTCCACAGCCACAGGTTCTGCATTTGTGGATCCAACAAACCTGGGGTAGAAATTATTTTTAAAAATTAAAAAAAAGAAGAAGAAATAATTCAATTATTCCTGAAAATTTCCTATCACCTAGTGACATCTTAGCCATGCCAACATCATGGCACAACACATCACTCAGGTCTTTGTGGTGATGCTAGCATAAACAAACCTCCTGCACTGCCACATAAAAGTATAGCACATACAACCCTTGTATGGTACATAATACTTCATAATGATATTAAACAACTATGTTACTGGTTTATGTATTCACTATAATTTTAATCTTTATTTTAAAGTGTATACCTTCTACTTGTTTTTTTAAAAGTCAACTGTAAAAACAGTCTCAGGAAGGTGCTTCAGGAAGTATTGCAGAAGAAGGCATTGTTATCATGGGAGGTGACAGCTCCATGTGTGTTACTGCCCCTATAGACTTTCTGGAGGGACAAAACATAAAGATAGAAGACGGTGATATTGATGATCCTGACCCCGTGTAGGCTGAGGATAATGTGTATGTTTGTATTTCAGATTTGAGCAAAAACTTTCAAAAGTAAAAATAAACAAACACGGAACAAACCTTATAGAGTAAGGATATAAAGAAAAAGTATTTTTGTACAGCTATCCAACACATATCCAAAGCTAAGTGTTATTATAAGAGTCAAAAATTTTAAATTTTTTTAAATGTGTAAAGTTAAAAAGTTGTAATTAACATATATGCCAAATTTATAAGTTCAGCATAACCTAAATGTACAGTGTTTATAAAGTCTACAGTAGTGTACAGTGATGTCCTAGGCCTTCACATTCACCCTCCACTTACTCACTAATTTCACCCAGAGCAACTTCCAGTCCTGTAAGCTCCATCTACAGTAAATCCACTATATATCATTTTTTATTTTTTATACTGTATTTTTACTGTACCTTTTCTATGTTTAGATATATTTAGATACACAAATACTTATCATTGTATTAAATTGCTACAGTATTCAGTACAGTCACATGCTGTACAGGAGCAATAGGCTATACCACATAGCCTAGGTGTGTAGTAGGCTATGTCATCTAGGTTTTTGTAAATACAATGATGTTCACACAAGAATAAAATAGTCTTTCTCAGAACATATTCCTATTGCTAAGTGATGCATGACAGCACAAAAACTATTTACATAGTGTTTACATTCTGTTAGGTATTATAGGTAATCTAGAGATGATTTAAAGTATACAGAAGATGTACATCCATTATATCCAAATACTATGCCATTTTATACAAGAGACTTGAACATCTGCAGATTTTAGTGTTCATGGGAATCCTGGAACCAACTGTACTCCATTATTTTCTGGTAGTATAAAAGCAGCCACAGAAAACATATAAGCCAATGTGTGTTGCTGTGTTTCAATAAAACTTTATTTACAAAAACAGATAGTTGTGGGTCAGATTTGACCCTTGAAGTAGCTTATCAAGCCCTAATTTAAATAGATACTGGTCCCAGCACTGGCATTCAAATCCAGCATCTAGGCTAAGTCAAAGTGATGTTTCTGCCAATCTGATCGTGTTCCCCAAAGACCCATATGAACTGACCTCTCCCTTTGTTACAAATCTCATTTCCTTCCATTCCCTCCCTGACCATCCCACCTCCATTTTCCCTGTTATCCATCTGACAAATACCTACTCATCTAGAACTCTTCCAGAAATTCTTCCTTACCCGCTACCCCCAAAGCTAGTTACAGACTCTTTTTCTCTGTCCTATACTTAGTATAAGCTTCTTTTGATTTGAGAGTCTCACAAATTGGAATTGCAATATTTGTTTTGTTTTTGGTTTTTGTTTTTTTTTTTTTTTTGAGACAGAGTCTCCTCCTCTTGTTGCTCAGGCTGCAGTGCAGTGGTGTAATCTTGGCTCACTGCAACCTCTGCCTCCTGGGTTCAAGTGATTCTCCTGCCTCAGCCTCCTAAGTAGCTGGTATTACAGGTGCCCACTACCATATCCACTAATTTTTCTGTGCGTGCATTTTTTTTAGTGGAGACAAGGTTTCACCATGTTGGCCAGGCTAATCTTGAACTCCTGAACTCAAGTGATCCACCTGTCTCATTCTCCCAAAGTGCTGGGATTACAGGCATGAGCCACTACGCCCAGTCTGAAATTGCAATATTTATTAACATGACAGTCCCACCTGCTATATAGGGAACTCTTTGCAAAGAGCAAAGACTATCTCATTTACCTCTATATACTTCAGTTCCTGGCATATTTTGAGCATTCAACAAATGTTTTCCTGCTTGTACAATGGTTGTTCCCAACAGAGAAACACAGCCACTTCCCAAGACCCAAAGACATCTTTGCCTCAGTGTTGGTCAGATAACATCAGGCCAAGAAGTCAGGGAGTGACTGAAGATAAAAGGCAGTAGCCGAGGATTCTGTTCAGGAAGTAGAGAAGAGGTTCTTTGTGGAATACTCAGAACAGTGTGAGGCAATAATTGCCTTTTCATTCGTTTTCACAAAGGATGGAAAATCTCAAGTCTTGCCAAGTGGCCTTGCAGATATTTCCTCATCCAGATTAACCACTCAGCAAATTGTGGGTAGGCACTAAAAAAGACCAGCTTGAATGGAGGATGGCAAGCAGATCATGTTTGTGGACTCCAAGTTTACAATGAGAGGGAGAGGGTGGAGTTAAGGAAAGGACAATGAGTTCGTGCAAGATAAAACAGAATGGGAGAATGGGAGAAAAGCATTTTGTTCCTATCTAAAAGCTGTAATTTTCTCCATGTACATCCATAAAAGGACAAGGAAAACGTAATGAGTCTCAGTCTCTCTCTCTCTCTGTCTCTCGTGTGTGTGTGTGTGTGTGTGTGTGTGTGGTGGTGATGGATCATTTGGATAAGGGCATGATTGCATGACCTTGGGAGCAAGATCAAGTCTCTTTATGTATGAGATGGATATATCACAATCTGATCACAGATGTATTCCTCTTTTCTTTGAGAAATACCTGTAAAGAGAAAAAGAATAGCCAGGGGCAAGATCAGACGACCCACAGTGAAAACAGTCAAAACCAACTTGTAAACCATAAGCCCACAGCCCCTGAGACAGGTTCATTTGAAGGTTTCTATCCATAGAAGTTACATTTTTGGACAGCTTTTCTTTTTTAAGTTATGAATTCTATGTATCTCTAAAATCTAAATGTCAAAACTTAAAATCTAACTCCAACACTGCTATTAGATTACAGAAGGAAAAAAAAAAGTCAGAAAAACAAAAAGTCATGTCTATCTTTGGGTATGCATTTTTTCTTTATGAGTTGTTTGGTTTGTAGGCATGGGATGTCCAAGTTCTGCAGCACCTTCTCTCTGGAACACTGTGAAGGGCAAGCTCAGCAGATGGCTCATCAGTTTGACCAGGACAGAGAATCGTATGGAGAATTCAAACCAAAGGAAAGCCTACTCAACAGGCTGACATATCCTGACTGACATTGCATAGTGGTTAAATTACCCAGAAGACTCTTTAATCTCTCTCCTAAATGCTATAAAATAGTGTTAAATTACCCAGAAGACTCTTTAATCTCCTAAATACTATAAAAACAGAACTCTGTCACTATTTTATCCAGCTTCAAAGGGGAGATCTCTTACTTAAATAAGCCAACACCTATTTCTTAATCTCTAATGAAAGCCAGGGAATGTGGTCAAAATGACAGGTAACTGACACGTGAAGGACTCTTAGGCATGGCCCATCTTTACTGTTAGATTCCACCAGAAGAGATATAAATCTGGAATGCATTCTTTGAGGATTACTGCAGAACTGAAGAAGCAAGCTTCACATGAAAAGAAGTGAGGAAAAGGGAGAGACCAGTACACAAGACTGTAAACATCTATCTAATGGTACTGTGATTAAGAGAAGGCTAGTTATCAGAGCTGATTTTTTTCTTCTCCCTGATTAACCTCTAAGGGACCGGAAGTTCATTTACAGTAACCCCAATGAACCTTTGTTTGCTCATCTGTAAATTGGAGCCGTTAATTTCTGTGTCTCATTCACAAGCTTAAGGAGAGAATCAAACCATAAATATGCATGAAAGAGCACTGAAACCTACAAGACACCACAAAAGTGACATACATTTGGAAATTTTCATTGTTTTTGTTATTACTGATACATTCTAAAGAGCAAATGGTTCCTGTAAACAAGAAAAGGCAGGTGTCTTCTAGGCCTCTAACCTGAGTGATATCAGGAATAAGTTTCTTGTATACTTGAATGGGCAAGTATAGGCATAAATATTCAAATAGTTCATCTATTACATAAAGGTGATTTGTAAGATATCTTCCAACTTTGAGATTCCAACAGAATTCCTGAGATCAAGGTTCCCTGAAACATCTTGTTCCCATTGGGTGGCCAGTCTACTTGCAAGAATGTTTTTTAAAAAAATTTGAGTGGGAATAATTCCCTTTAATAACATCCATCCATAACTTACCGGAATGAAGATGGGAGAACATACATTACTGAAGCTTAATTACCTTTGACTTCCTGAAACATCTTAACTGCCACCTTTAGGATGAAATTCTCAACTCTTTTGGCTTCCTTCTCCCACTGTTTCCTAACTCTCTGGTCACTCTTCCTCAGTCTCTTTCTCTGGCTCCTTTTCCATAAATATTCCTTAATTATTGGCATTCTCAAACTTTGTTTTAGCCTTCTCCTTTCTCACCCCAAATACTATCACTGGATTACTATGACTACAGATATGTGATAAATACAACCAATAGGATGGTAACTATCAAATTGTTTATTAACAGCCAAATCGTCTCTAAATCAGCCTTGTGTTTCCAACTGTCCACTGCACACAGGGATCCTACTATCTGGCACTGCCTAAATTTGAAGCCTTATCTCCTGCCGTGGCCTACACCTAATCTAAGATTCAGACAGGAATCATGTTTTAGTGAGAACGCCTGAATATGAGCTCCAGACTAACCCAGATTCAAATCCTAGCTCCACTGTTTAGATTCAAATCCTAGCTCCACTGTTTACTTGCTGTGCCAAAACAGCCAAATTTTCCATTCTATTTGAACCTCATATTCTTAATCTATAAATTTTTTTGAGAATAAGATAACATATGTTAATCTAGCTAAGCTCCTAACACAACTAAGTTGCCCAACAGATGTTCGTTCCTTTTTCTTTCTCTCCAGAAACATTGCACTATTTAGATTTTCTTAATCATGTCATGGTTTATTTTCTACTTAACTGTGTTATTGCATGTGCTGTTCCCTTTGCCTAGAAGGCCCTCTCTTCACCTCCCCAACCCTAATGCCTGCCAGGTAAACTATTACACAACTTTTAAGTATGTAATTATCAGGAAATATTTCCTCAGCAAGGCCACACTGCAGTCAAAGCCAGGTACTCCTTCCTCTAGGCCTTGGAAGCATTTTACTTTTGTGTCTATCACTTTATATCATAAATGTTTATTTATACCTGTCTCCCCAACTAAGCTGTGAGCTCATTGAGAGTTCTAAACAGTCCAAATTGAGCAAAAGAATGTCATAATTCCAAAGATATTTCAAACCACTGAGTTAATACAAGCAATCTAAATATGTAATAAATATTATATTAATTAAACTAAATTTTGTAGAGACAAATTATTCAATTTCCATATTAGGTACTGGGAACACAAAGTAAACCCAGATATTGTCCCCACCCTCAGCTGTTGAGAGTGAGTCTAATGTGTACAAATTTAAATTTTCACGTAAAATAAAACTTTAATCTGTATTTGTTCTTTTTGCAGAAAGTGATGCAAATGTTTCATGAATTTTAAGTTCCTCTTTAGATCCACTATGTTCATCACCAAGACTTATACTATTTGTGTATGCCATCACATTTTTTGAAACAAGTAATTAAAAAGCCAATAAGGAAATTTATTGGTTCAAATTAATGAATGCATAGTGAAGAACAAACATAACAGCTTCTCAAGCAAGTCAGTAATATGATTGAGGACCTATATTCTTTTCTTCTCACCAATTTTGTGATTGCAAGATAACTGCCAATGATAAACCAGGCTACACATTTCCCTTTGTCACATCTAAAGGGAAATAAAACATGTCTCTTCCCCAACCATGGAACAAATGTCCTTCCTCAATCTGATTTGGCCAGAAGGGCTCACATTTTCAACCCTGAGCCATTAACTGGCTCCAGAGAAAAGTCATGAAATAATTGGCTTAGTTCTGGGTTCTTAAGCAGTCGCTAGCAAGGGGAGTAGGATTCTACCACTGGATACAGCGAATCAAAGTTCACCTGGAAGCTGACGTCAACGTACACTAAAGCCACATACTGGGGGAGGGTAGAAAAGATGTTGGGAAGTCAAAGGCAACATCCACGTGCAACACTGTTGTAATTAAGTCACAAGAGAAAAGGGTGGTGAATTTTAGCATACACAGAAGCCCAGAAAAAAATTATTGTGTTTTAACAGTTTATTAATAGTTCTTTATTATGGAGAAAAATGAACTGCATTTATTTTATTTGATTAATTCATTTAGTATTTCTTCCTTACAATAAAATACATTTACAGAGTGAATGTATCTTCCCCCCAGCCAATTCACAAGTTGAAGCTCTGCCCTCTAATGTGATAATATTCAGAGGTAGAGTTGTGGGAAGGTAATTAGGTTTAGATGAGGTCATGAGGGTGGGGACCAAGATGGGATCTGTGCCCTGTCGTTTAACTGATGAAATCTATGGTATTTTGTTATAGCAGCCAGAGCATACTAACACATAATGCGTGAAGTTTTTTTCTTTTCTTTTTTTTTTTTTAAACTAAAATCGACTTTGAGTATTCAACATCACTTTGGCTACAGGGTTATCTCTTTATTAATTATGTCAAGTACCTAAGCCACTTATCCTAATTTTAAAAACAAACATCGCAATGTCCCACCCAGCTGTTATAGCTTATTCACTGGAAACACATTTTCAAAAACTTCGAAAAAAAGTTTTCTTTTCACTGGAAAGTGTCACATTTTTTTTGCAACCTTCTCTCCTCTGTTGTCAATACACTGAACATTTTAAAAATATGATTAATCAGTTGCTTTGATTTCTCAGGAATACTGCTAGTGAAAGAAAAACTGTACTTTTAAAGAAATTAAGTGAATTAAATGATAGAATCAAAAAAAGTAAAAATTTACTCCTAACATGAAGAACTAGCCTTTTCCCTACCCCAACACACACCCCTCTTTACCTCCTTTACCACCAAATAGATGCACGCGCAAGCGCGCGCGCGCACACACACACACACACACACACACACACACACACACAGACACGCAAACTCTTCTAGAAGTGAGAAGAGAATGTAACATTAGAAAAAACAAGGTATTGGTTCTCCAAATTAGACTTTTAGCATGGCATTTTACTGGGCAAATGAGTAGGCAATTCTCAGTTCTTCCTTGGCAGAAGAGGCATGCAACATCAGGACAGTCTCAGTTACCTGATTTGACACATCTGTATTCATCATGGCTGAGGTCCCAGGGTTACAGGGTTGGGGACTTAGAATAAAGAGGAGATCAATTATCTCAAGAGTTTCTCTTTTCTATTATGTCTTTGGAAATTTGCTGTTAAATATAGGCTGTGATCTTCACCCTCATAAAGGCCTTCATAAATGTCCTAGAGTTTATTTTTTAACTTTCATTCTCCTTTGACTATTAAATTGTCATCAGTTATCAGTTCTCATTGTCCCCTCGAACAATCCTTCTGCTTCTCAAAAAGAACTTTTATTGATAAGGTCAAAGGGAGCCAGGTTTCAGGTTTCTGGCTAAGGGCTATCACTCACTTGTTCCATTCTCTGCTATTCATGCTCTACCTTGATCCAGGCTAGTATATCAAGGAAGGGGTCATCTCAGCTTTTTCATATCTTGAATGTAAAAGAGGCAGACTTGGCTGTGATTTGCATTCTGCAGGGATCTAGCCAGGCTACTACTGTTATAGAAGGAACACAGAGCTGTGTTTTTGAGGGGGAAATTTCAACCTATGGAGAGTGCTTATCTTTCTTCTCCCTTAGGAAGAAGGAATGTCCCTCCCACTGTTAATATCACACGAGGTTGGAAAGACTTTCCTGTTCCAAGCCCCCACCTCTTACCTCCAGTGTACAAATTCATTAATTATAGAATTGAATGTCCACAGAGAAGGTAATATCAAGCTAAGAAAAGTCTGCCAATGTGTGTCAAAGGACATCACTCCACTTCAACACACCCAGCCTAGAACTTCACAGAAGCAATACAGGATATACCTTACAGGAGTTTGTTGTAAGAGTTAAAAGAGCTAATTCATGTACAGCACTCAGAACAATGTCTGGCATGAAGTGCTCAGCTATTATTATCATGATTATAATGGAGATTGAGGCAGCCTCGTGTCACAGAAAGAATGATGTTCTGAAGAGCAAGAGATTTGGGTTTGGGTCCTGATGCTTCCGCATACTATTTATGTGATATTGGACAAGTCACTCAAGCTCTGAGCCTCAAGCTCTTGATGTGAAAAACAAGAATAATTTTACCTCCCATGCAGATTTCTCAAGGGATGATAGGAGCACATGCAATAAAGGTTTTTAGAGCCTTTCATGAGTCATGAAATGTACAAATCATAAGGGTCATGGACTGCTAGCACATGAGGACAGATACCACATATAGAATCTGGTCAGATGCCTATTGCAGAATAGGCACTGATATGTGTTCCACAGATCGGAGTCACCATGGTAGAATCACCACTATGGCTGTCATTATCTCCTCTCACTCAAATATGTTCTTCCTTCACCAATATGTTCTCATTCCTTCAATCAAGGCTGACACATAGCTACTAATATGGCAAAGGCTGAACTCATGGATAAACAGTGTCAACGCAAGCCTTTCCTTATTTGAACACTTGTTTCATATTTACTACTTGAACACAGTACTCATAATGCCATGTGGCACATTTCAAAGCAACGAAGTAAATTTTCAAAACAGTTTCCCATGTATTGTCTTATTTGATCCTCACTGCAACCCCATGAGGTAGACATTTTTATTATTACTCTTACTTTACAGGTGAGGGACAAAAAAAAAAAAAAAAAAAAAAAAAAAAAAAAAAAAAAAAAAAAAACCCACTAAGCCCAACAGCAAAATGGCTCCTGGTGGCCTATGCAATAAAGTTGAAATCATTTCACAGCATAGCATCATGGTGAAAAAAACACACTGTAAAACCACATTCCCTGGAATTCAAATTCTAGCTCTGCCAGGTACTTCTGTGTGACCCTGGGCAAGTTAATCTCTCAGTGTCTTGGTTTCCTAATCTATAATATGGAGGTAATAATAGCACTTACCTCTAAGGTAGCTGAAAGAATTCAGTCAGTATACAAAAATCATTTAGAAAAGCAAAGCACACTAAATCAACGTTAGTTATTATCATAATTTAGTCTGCCATTCAGTATTGTTGGCAGTCTAAACTGAGCCTATCTTTTCAGACGTTTCTCTTCTGCCTTTGGATATATTTTGCTGTCCAGTCATCCTCATCCACAGAAGACCTAACACAATCATAGATGCTTGAGAAATGTTCATTGCAAAATAAATGAAGAAAAAAAGACAGGAAGGAAAGCAAACTATGTTACACCTTTCTCACTTTTATGCCTTAATCCCTTCATCAAAGCCAATACTGGCTTTTTAGTTTCTTCAAGGAGAGTATAGCATAATGACCTTTGTAGAGTCAGCAAATCCAAGATGTTTTTTGTGTCTAGTCTGATTTGCTTTTTCTAAATTACTTCTGCTGATCTATATATTGCCACCATAAAGGTTTCTTTTCCCCATCATAAACCAACTTTGAATATTTTGCAAGAAGTTTGTACACATTGCAATATGATGAGATGCCATTAAATTTTATTTAATTTCTATTCTTGGCATATATCTATAAACAGAAATTATAGCACTGAAAGTATTTTCAAAAGTTTTCAAGCCTAGAAAATAATCGCATTCCATCTCCCTGCAGGGTTTAGGGTTATTGTGCTGTTCAGGGCTGAAAAACAAGGTAGGAAGAATAAAATTCCCGAACACTGTAATTCACCTACTCCTTCTGCCAATTTTTTTTTTAATATATAGCCCTTGTAAAAACCAGTTTTGATCAGATACTTTAAAAAATATTTATAAAATTTTTATCATTATTTACTCTTCCTTAGTATAATCCCTGCCCTTTATGTAACATAGAACAAGTATGTCAATAAATAATGTTATTGGTGTTTTTAAATAAGATGAATGAGTATTTGATATTTTTGCATAGTGATTTTTAATAGCATGCTTATATGTTGTGTTTATTGATAGAAAACCTGAATATGCATTTGAATTTTTAAACATTTGTATTGAGAATATTAATGAGAAGCTTATGTGAGTATACTGTTTTCACAGTATCTCAGATCCAGGCCTAGGTTTGGTTTGTGCCCCTCTTTTAGCTGGTTATTACATGACCCCAGGAAGAAAATGTCTCAATAGGTAGAAAGAAAGGGAGAATTTCTATGTTTTATTCATTTCTCCTCCCATATGTCAGATGGCATTTGTTTCTACTTTACTACCTGAAACAAATTTGGGTACATGCACAATACTCAAGAGAGCATCCTAGAAATTAGTTGAAGGAAATCAATATAATGTTTTTTTCTTTTTGAGGGGTATGGAAGTTAGTATTTCTTATACCACAGCTCAGAAAAGTAAATATTCTTGGCCCAAGACTTGGACTTAAGACTATGTTACTATGTCACTGTGTTTCATTATTTCTAATATATTTTATTTTATGGTTATTTTTTATAATTTTCAATCCAAGCCACAGGACTGGGGTCTTACTACCATCAAAAACATGGGAGTTTTCTCCATAGTAAAATTTTCAGCTCAGGGGGAAGAATATTTTTCTCTACTGTCTATGATTTTTTTCATTTCTAAACCAAAATTTCAGTAATAGAGCTACCCAATATTTTGTGCCTATTTTCCAAAATGTGACATATTTGATCCTATAAAAAGACATTTTTATTTATTCAAAGTGCTTATTTTAAATGTTCTTTAGTTCGAGGTGGTATTTTTCTCAGGCATCCTACAGAGAAATTAAGTAAAATGTGATCATGTTCCTACGGCAAAGGAGAAATTCTCCACTGTTGGCAGAATTGAAATCGTGAGTGTAAAACCATGATTGTATGATGACTGGTCACTCCATTGTTCTCCCAGTAGAGGGGCGGAACAGTTCTTTTTCATAGCCACTTCGTTTACTGGCTAGTTAACACAGTCATAAAATCCTTTGGTAAGGAACCAATTTTCTTCCTTTAAAATTAGTCAAGAATCTATGGTTAAGTAGGTAAGAGGGGAGGAGAAAGGGTCACTTCCTGGAGGCCTGTCTGGTTAAACTGGTCAGGCAGTCTCATTTTTACAATGGTAACCAGGGTGTGAAGGTAATGAAGTATCATGGTTCACACCCATGGCAGAGAGAGTTTGGACTTTTTCTCACAAGCTCTGCGCATGATCTGCAGGATACATTCAGTCATCTGAATTCAATTGGAAGTTCAGTTCCCAAGTGTTGGAACTATCGCTATATATGAGGTGGGAGGTTTAGATGAGATTTTTCTAAAAAGTTAGCTTAAAATTCAATGTAATTTATATTTTAAATAATATTTCTCATCCTCAGAAGTGTAGCTGCTTCCTAAATTATAAAACAGAGGAATCACACTAAAAGACTCAGAGATTACATCACAAATTTAAAAACAAAAACAAAAAGAATCTCAAGGACAGAGACTCTTGAGTCTTGAGTTGAGAGCCACCTTTACAGAGCAGGTAGGTAAATGGTTACTAGAAGACATTAGAGCTAGAATTTCCACTCTTCCTTTCCATTAGTAGGTACTAGTGTGGAACCTACTAATTTACATAGTAGTTTACACATACTCCTAACACAGACAGTGCATGTGAAGGCTCATCTGTCTCATTCTTGTTAGTTTTTAGTGTGTAACAGAGGTAGCTGCTCTCTTCCAGCCGCAGATCTCTCAAGATGCACAAAGGTGCCCCATTCCCCCACCACCACCTATATTTCAGATAACCAAGCAACTTCCACAGCCCATCGGGGATCTAGTTGTCATTAAGTGTTATTTCTGGGGTGCTACCGGAGTTTGTCATTCATGGTATGACAGTTCACAGGGGCTTCCAGAAACAGAGTAGGATTCCAGGTCAGAGTAGGATTCTGTTCTTATGCAGGGACAGCCAGAACTGCTGGTAGGTCTCCAAGATGTGGTATTAAAGATGGATTTTCTAATCACATTGCTCTAGGCATTCATAAGAGGACCTTCAACGCAGCCCTTTTCTGGAGTCAGTGATTCTGGAACTTCTGAAACCACTGACAATATCAGAATTAACTTAGGGATGGGACTCAAGTGTTAGAAGTGTCCCAGTACCTGAGCTCTGCCCTTCTTTTCCTTTTCTCCCCAACTTCCCCACCTCTTTCAACAACAACAAAAAAACAAAATTGACCAAAAACTTTCAATTCTCCTCACTTTCCAGCTCCTCTCTTTCATTCCAAAACAAAAGAGATCATGTTATTTCTCTTCGCCAATATTAGAACTTAAGGGTTTCTGAGGATGTAACCAGGCCATAGAACATCAAAGACCTGTACATTCTTTAGAAAAGCAAGAAGGCATGCATGCCATTTCTTTCTGGCCAATAACTCCCTTTTCATCTACCACCTACGATGAAAGACACTCAGGGAGGCTTCTGGGTGCAGAAATGAAAACAAAACTCTAGTTAAGGTCTCAGAAAGTCATCCTCCTAGCTAATTTTTTGATAAGATGCATGTGTCAGGGAAGGAGGGTTGCATCTAAAGAGAATGAAAATCCTCTTTTTTCAAAGAGGAAGAAAGCATAAAGGAAATAGGAGAGGAAAGATATAGGGAGAAAGGGAAGGTAAGAGAGAGGAAGACAGAGAGGTAGAAAAAAGATGAGAAGGAAAGAAAAAGAAAAAAGGACTCTCAAGGGAGGAAAAAGAAAAGGTAAAAAGAAGCATAAAATTTTAATTATGTGATAAATATTTGAAAAAGAAACTCTCCAAATTATTGACATTTTTATAGTGGTAATATGATGGACAAGGCTTGTCATAAAACATTAAGGTGACACTATAAGTTTCTAAATAATACAAGGGTGCCCTTGCTGAAGCATGTGATAAGCCCATACCCCATGAGCTGTAAAAGGGTACATTAAACCTGGTCACCCTGCCCAGGCAGTATAGGATTACATACCTAGGACTATTCTAGTGATGGTGAGATTGTTGAAACCCTGCCAGCTGACTTTTGAACATGGTGCCTGTGTAACCTAACTCCTTACTCATTAAACAATCTCTTCCCTCACAAGTAGTTTGTGTGCCCAGTATGTTGATGGGACCCATATAGGATTGCCTCTGTCTTCACTCTTGAGTTTGCAAAGTCCCTGATGACAACATGGATTTCTACCACACAAGAAAGCAAAGCAAATTTATTATACTCCCAATTGAGAAAGGTAGCAAATCAAGCTTGCTTAACTAAAATCTTGCTCATCGAAGATTAAATTATCATTTTTAGGGTGATGATCATGAATATTAATTCCCCTAGCAAGATTGACTAGGAATCCCCTAGTTCTCTAATGAGAAATTGATAATTCTCCAAACCAGAAAAAACCTATGTGATCAGCTGTATCAGTTTGCCAGGGACAGAGGAATTGCATAGAATGTGGGACTTGTAGTACTAAAACTGGGGAAGTCCCAGGCAAATCAGACAAGTTTGTCACCCCTAGGGAAACTCCCAACACTCACCATTCTCTTTTTGCCTTCCTCAAACTTGTAGCTCACAGGCTATCCTCAGCAATTCTTTAGGATTGAGCTTCTACTTTGGTTTTCACAAACATCTATTTATGTAACCTGCCCCTCCACTGTACACAAGTGCAGAGGGATGTCTCACTCATTTTTATGTCCCAACATCCAACTTAGAAGAGCTTGCTAAACTGAGGTAGCCAAACAGCTGAGTTGATCTTATGCTGAATGTCAACTGAATGGGGACTGTGAAATCCTCAGGCAAGAACTGTATTTTCTGCACAGTGTACACACACCCTGCCTCCCTAAATTAAACTTAGCTTGGACAGGATGAGAATATCTTTTAAAGCTTCACCTTCTCACATTAAACTATGTGGTTTTCTAAAGACACTTTTATACACTGGCAAAGAGTGCAGTTCAGGCGTCAGACTAACCCAGGTTCAAACCAGGCTCCACAATTCACCAACTCTGTGACCTTAAACAAGTCATCTAACATCTCTGTACATTACTTTCCTCACATGTGTCTCTCATTGTGCTATTGGGAAGACCAAATGAGATGCCTATACGTAGACTGCCTAGCTCTTAGCTTTATGGTAAGAACCAACATATGGTAGTTATCATTATTCTACTTGGAGTTTTCTTTCTAAGCACCAAGGGAGCAAAGATGAGACTAATTGGAAAACAATACATGTAATAAGATCTCCCAAGCTTTTTTAAACCCAGAGGCTCTACCATCACGAATTTTTTTATTTTTTACACCAAATGCACACTCTTATAATTATGATAATCTGCCTATGCCTATAATGAGCACAGTACTATAATCTAAGGCAAAAATCACCAGCAACTCTACTATGCACATGGCAGCGAAGAATGAAGTCCTCATCTCCCATCCCCACCCCATTTTATTACTTAAACTTCCCATTATGTGAGTCATTTACCCAATTTTTACTGAACTTTTCACAAACCAGAAAGCCACTGGACTTGGTCCAACCACTATAAAATTTTACTGCTCTCTTTGTTATTGCATAATAATTCCTAAGAGTTAACGTTTTACTTTTCTTCTAAAATAAGGGATTTGCTTAAAGCGAGAAATCTCATTATTACTACAAATGATACTAAACCCAGGACTTTATTACTCTACTAAGAAGTGATAAATTATCAGAGCAAGGTTTACAGTTATGAGCAAAGCACAAGTTACTGGTATAATATTATATTTCCTCTTTCTCCTCCTCCTCTTCTTCCTCCTCTTTCGTATTTCTAATTAACATATTTGGGAATATATCATTCTCTGGGGATGCAAATTAGAAACAACACAGAAATAATACTTATTCAATAATAAGTGCTCAAAGTGCTTTATAATGTTGTTTCTTTCAAAATGCTCTATTTAAGTCTGTTTATAAGATGCTGCCACAATTGGTATTTCTGATAAAATGCCACATATACATTCCCCAGAACAACACATTCTGCAGAAGCATGCACTAAAAATAATACAGCTTATATAAAATAGTTAAGAGAAAATCACTCAACACATGCAATTTTGAGAATTCTGAGAAGGTGGTGGTAACAGTATAGTTTTTGAAGCCCCCTAAGTAAATCTTTCTTCAGAATAAAAGCAAATAAGATTCCAAAACATATACAACAAAATCAAGTGACAAGATATCCACTGAATTCTAAAATCCAAACAGGAGAAGACAAACCACCATATATATTCACAATCCTATGACAAAAGGAAGTCTGTAAGAAAAAAATACATAATAGTATATAATTATATTCTGTGACAATATAGATATATTACAACTATAAAAATGGCAGAAGGGGGATACTATCAGAAAAATAGAATAATCTTGATGGTCTTATAGTTACTAAAAGAAACTAAATCCAATTATTTTAATACTGATTAAATTGATGCAGAATATTAGCTAATATCAATCTATCTCATAGAATGGACTCCATAGACAACAATGGCAGGGCAGAACGGGAATGGGAAAATTTTAAATGTTAGTATAAAAATAAAACAAAAGAGCAAACCTTTATTACTACCAAAAATATGTACTTTAAATATATAAGAAGGAAGTAAAATGAACCACTGAGAGAAAGACACATTCTTCAGTGAAAAGAGCAGAGCAGAGTAAATTGTGTAGTATGCACAGTATTTTAATTTAACTGTTTTTGACAACCTTAAGAACCAGGATTCTCAGCATGGAAAAAAAGAAGACATAAGTGTAAGATAGAAGAAATTAAATGAAAAAACTAATGTTCCTAAATTTGAACTGGAAGTATCAGGAGGAATCATAATATAGCTTATCTTTTTAAAAGATATGTTTCTTTAAAAAGTTTATTATATGTATATGTATAGATACATAAATGCACACACATACACACATACATAATATACGTACATCCAGTAGCATTCCTAGATCTGGATTATAATCTCCAATACCATTCTGAAAGGACTAAAAGGACTGGGGCAGAAAATATACAAGATGAGTCTGCAGCATATGTCATACCAGACAGCAAGGAAACTATGATAGACTACAAGATTCATATCGGCAGAATGCAAGAGTCAACTTGAAGAAGCTCCTGTTCCATTTCACAAAACCTGGGACAATTTGAGCATTAATAATTTTACAAAAGGCAAGAAGTTTAATTAAAAAATATATTTGAATTCATGGAGCATAATTATACCTACAGAAAAATATACTTGATCACTACTGGTTAAAAAAAGGCAAAAAAAAAAAAAAAATCAAGTCTTTATCCAGGTTTTTATAGGTGAATTGAACTACTATATACTCAATAAGAAAAATTTCACTTATAAAAATGATTCAGGTAATAAGTGAAGAAGAAATCATAGAATTAAAATATCACAATTTTGCAAATCATAGTGAATTAATGGTTCATGAATTGAACATCAGTAGCTGCTGGGATCACCAAAAGAGCCAACTAAACATATCATGGCTCATGATAGAAAAGTGCAGAATCAGGCCAGGTGCAGTGGTTCATACCAGTAATCCCAGCACTTTAGGAGGCAGTGGCAGGGATCACTTGAGCCCAGGAGTTCAAGACCAGCCTGGACAACGAGACAATATCTCGTCTATACTAAAAAATTTTAAATTAGCTTAGCATAGTGATGAATGCCTGTAGTCCCAGTTACTCAGGAGACTGGGGCAAGAGGAGCTTTTGAGTTCAGGAGTTTGAGGTTACAGTGAGCTATGATTGCACCATTCTAAGGGGAGAGGAGACAGGATGGGAGGGGAGGGGAGGGGAGGGAAGCGGAGGGGAGGGGAGAGGAGGGAGGTGAAGGGAGGGGAGTTAGTTCATAGCATCACTATGAAGTAGTCATATCAAAAACAAAAAAGGATCTAACCTGAATTTAATCAAGTGCATATGTACAACTACCAACTTGCAAGAAACACAAAAGATGTAGAAGCTTGTTAATATACACTGCAGGCATACAATCAGCACAGTCAAGATTGTGGGAAACATTGCAAGACAAATAACCCAGTTTGTTCTACAAAGAAACCAGAAGAGGGAAAAAAGAATGGAGGGAGAATCTGCAATTTAGAAAACATTTAAAAGACATATCAACCAACCATATTGTGTGGCTTTGACTTGGATTTTAATTTTTAAAAAAAGAATCATAAATTATGACACTGATAATATAATTGAAAATTTGAACAGTTACTAGATATATTTTATGATATTAAAGAATTATTTTAATTTTTGGCTTTGATGATGGTATTGTGATTATAATTAAAACAAAAAGCCTTTATCTTTTAAAGATATATATTTAATACTTATGCATAAAATCATATCATGGCCAAGACTGCTTCAAAATAATATGGAAGGTGAAATATATAGGGACTTAAATGAAAATTTATTGTCTATTCATGGATAATTGTTGGCCCTAGGTGATAAGTAATGGCAGTCCATTATATCATTCTAAAAACTTTTTTTTTATAGTCAGTTTTATTTTAATATATCAAGGCTATCTTCTTGTGTGTGGGTGTGGGTTTTTTAATATACTTTAAGTTCTGGGGTATATGTGCAGAATGTGCAGGTTACATAGGTGTACATGTGCCAAGGTGATTTGCTGAACCCCATCAATCCATCATCTACATTAGGTATTTCTCCTAATGCTGTCCCTCCCCTAGCCCTCCCACCCCTAGATAGCCCCCTGTGTGTGATGTTCCTCTCCCTGTGTCCATGTGTTCTCATTATTCAACTCCCACTTATGAGTGAGAACATGTGGTGTTTGGTTTTCTCTTCTTGTGTTACTTTGCTGAGAATGATGGTTTCCAGCTTCATCCATGTCCCTGCAAAGGACATGAACTCATCCTTTTGTATGGCTGCATAATATTCCATGGTATATATGTGCCACATTTTCTTTATCCAGTCTATCACTGATGGGCATTTGGGTTGGTTCCAGGTCTTTGTTATTGTGAACAGTGCCCCAGTAAACACATGTGTGCATGTGTCTTTATAGTAGAATGATTTATAATTCTTTGGGTATATACTCAGTAATGGGATTGCTGGTTCAAATGGAATTTCTATTTCTAGATCCTTGAGGAATCGCCACACTGTCTTCTGCGATGGTTGAACTAATTTACACTCCCACCAACAGTGTAAAAGTGTTCCTATTTCTCCACATCCTCTCCAGCATCTGTTGTTTCCTGACTTTTTAAATCATCGCCATTCTAACTGGCATGAGACAAATTCTACCAACTTTTATGTAAATTTAAAATTTCTCACAATGAAAGGTTTTTTTTAATGAGGTACACATTGATATATATTATCTAGGTATATATCTTCCAAGTTGCAGAGCCTACAAATACCTGAAAATATAAATTTATTACAACACTATTCACCCTTGCTAAAAACACAGACATCTCTGCCCAATTGTGTGATATTATCAGTTTAAAAGAAAAAGAATCATACAAAGTAATATTTCTATAGTTGGTCTCTGAACTTCAGGGGAAAAAGAGTGGTTTTACCCATTATTAGCTGTGACAGATAAACTCACCTCATCTTTTTGAGGGCAGTCTGTCCTGGAAAGATAATTTAGCAAATAACTCCAGAATTTATATAATGGGCGATTCCCACCTTCCCACATTAAAGAATGTTTCTGCCCCTTTTACCCTAGAGCTTCCATGACCTTAAGCTTCCTTGGGAAAACTATGGCAATTTAGTCTTTGTGGCTGAGGAGACTGCTTCAACAATGGAACTGGCATCAGCAGGGTTTCCATGACATCTGAGTGAGAAGAACTTAAGGGCAGTGGGTGGTGTTTTGTGCCAGGCCAGATGGGTACTCTCAGGAAGCCTCATGCTGTCTCTGCTGCCTGTGGTGCCAAGAACCGGGGGAAGGTGATGCAACAAATGCCCTGAGATAGAGCCACAGGCAAGAAGCTTAGCAGGGTCACCTGGTCTGCTTCTATCAGCCAGATAAATGCTGAGAGCCCAGAAACCCTTTCCAAAGGTCTCTAAAACATGCGTCCATATATATAAAGCATTCATATAAGGAGAATCTCTTTTTTAAAGGCATATTTTCTTAAACTGATTTTATTACCATAGTTTTATTTACAACTCAATGATATTCTGGAGGGGAAATAAAATCCTGTGTTTTCTGTATTTGAGTTTACAGACCAGAAACATACAGAGAATATTTAGCTTATCCTATAAGTGATTTTTACAGGAAAAACCATCTCAATAAAACACTGCCAGGGTTGCATTGTTCCAAGGCACTTTTTTCATTATCATCATCACCATCACCATCATCATAAATACTATTCACTTAGCACTAACTACATGCTAGGCCAAAATACATTGTTCCCAGGGAGATATATTCTTCCACAGTGTTTTCACTTCCACTTGTTTGCAGGGAAAAAAGGCATTGCTGACTGTAAATAAATGAAAGTAAAATTATAGTATTACCTTCAATACATTATTTAAATTAAAAAATAAATTTTTCTCAAGCTTCAGTACCATAATGCTTACAAGTTATTTGGAAACTAGTGCATCTCACTGTATTGTAATTAATGTTTGCATGTGTGTCATTTGCCTCCATGATTCTGTACTTCGATAAGGATAGAGACCATCTCTATCTAACACAGACTTGTAGACTCAGAATCTAGCACACAGCAGGGGCTCAATTCATATTTTTCAAATGAGTAATTAAAATGAATGAAAGAGCAATAGAGCTCACAAGTGATCACATACAAATTGCATAAGACATGATATTCAGTTATTCCATAATACTAATATAGTTTACTTATTATCTCATTTTATCCTTATAAAAACTCCTACAAGGAAGATACTATTATTTCTGTATTACAGATAAGGAATTTAGGTCTCAGAGGGCCCATAGGACTGACCCAAGGTCACATAGTGAAATGGTAGAGTGCCACTCATCAGGGTTGACAGATTCCAGAACTCTGGGTCTTTCCACTGCCCCAAACTCCTCCCTCTGAGTGTTAGGCCGTCTTCCTAAGGTTGAAGAAAAATGGAGACTGGTGAAAGATTCCTGCATTTATGAATTGGGTAAGGTGACCTCACACTCACATCCCAGAGCAAGGACACTGTCCCCTCAAGCAAAGCAGCTGCCATCAAAGGCTAATTTAAAAAAATATATTAAAATATGTTCACATTCACACATATTTGCCTGAATGTGGCTTTGGGCTGTGTTCTTTACTTTGTTCTAAACAGATCTTTTTTTCTCTCTTTTTAGTCAAATTTCTGAAAAACTCCAGAATATTGTGTTCTGTATCAAATCTCATCATGGCTGCACATTAAAAAGTATATCTCAAAGTTTCCTAAAATATAGAAATGCAAGATTAAAATAAGATTAAATATTTCTTTATTATGCCCTTGAGTGGGGAGAAATAGTTTATTCATTTCCTTCTTCTTCTCCTAGGACTTGGTAGTAACCCTCTTTTAAGTTCACAGCTTTTCCGGAATTTCAAATTGTCCACAGAGCCAAGCTCAAGATTATCTATCCTTCATAGGAAACATTTGGCAGAAGTAGACTCATTTTCAGTGGGATGAAGGGGAAAGAAAAGGAATAGTAATGGTTTAGTACTCTGTTAATGAGGTATTTTTTTAAAAGCAACTTGCTTTTTACTAGTGATTAATGTTTCCAAGATATTTTTGTTCAAGAAATATTTTTAAGGCTTTAAATGCAGATACAAGGTTATAAAAATATCCAGAAGTCATTCTCATCAGCTGGCAAATTGTTACCCATACCCAAAACAATCAAACAGGTACTCTAATCCTGGATTCAAAAATTAGAAATTCATTAAAAACCAAATACCCATTTGTTCTGAAGTACATGGGTATCCTTAAACATTTTAATTGAAGAAGTTTCTTTTCACAAATAGAAGACATCACCAAAATTTTATTTGCCGTCAGATAGAGATATATTTTTTAAGGTTTATTTACAAATTGGGTAGATGTTTGTCCCTGACTGAAGAATTAGGAAAGGGTTTCTGTACACAACAAACATAATGTTAAGCCCTTTATTTTTTAATGAATGAAATAGTCTCAGAATTATATTTTGGCCATCAAATATATTCTGACATTTATTCTATAGCACTTGGACAGTTAAATGAGCATACAAAGAAAAGCACCAGAATGTTACCAAAAATGTTCCTCTTATCAAAACTCCTCCACAAACTATCATTGTCACCTGGTAATCATATTATTTTCTAATTATTAAACTTGTACAGTTATCAAAGGACCCCTTTGGGTATTTATATGCTCTATCTTTGTTCCTCTTTCTTTTATAACCTTCTTTCAATCTCTAGCCCTCCGTGAAGCACTTTATCAGATAATAAAATCACTCTCCCACACAAAATAATAATTTTTTTAAAAAGGCAAAGTTAATGATCCTCATTTGCTCTGTCAGATCCTTTATACTAGAACTATATTTTTTCTGTTTTGCACAGTTCTATGCCAGGCACACAGGGGAATTGAAGAGATAGTAGTTGATGGTAATTATCTCGCAACCTTTGTTTGTTCTCAAGGGACATGTGCTGAAGATTAAAAATAAATTCACAACTAACAGACAGTCAGCCATAGCTATACTGCTTGGGACTTCCAAACTACCAACTGGAAAGAGAATGACTAAGCAAATCTTGCCAAGGGCCAACCCAAAGATTAAAAACAGTCTCCCTACTTAACTTGCCTACAGCACAACTCATCAGATGAAAGGTAACTTCAGTGGTTCTGCAATTCCCTAAATGGCCCACTTTGGGAAATAAACCTTTAATTACAAGTGCTATAGCTGGGATCCCTAAGATGCCCCTTTCAAGCCACCAATGAGCAATTATCTACTGAGCACTACCTACGTGCCTGGTGCTTGTAGACTCTGAGAATAAAATGATAACTAAGATACTCACAACTCTTTCCTTTGTGGTATGCAACCCCCGCAAGGAAGGAGTATAGTTAGAAACTTTAAGTAGTGAGGGAAAGATAAGGAAGAGAGTAATGATGCATTCCAACGGCAAAGACACCTCAACTTTTATTTCTTTGTCACTCCTACCTCAAGTTGAAGGCAGGAATCTTCACATTTCTATACCTCATGCATCCAGGAAAGCTTAAACACCTTGCACCTCAGACAATCCAGGAAACCTTAAAAATTGTCTGTCCCAATGAACCACAACCCACAATGGTATAAGAACATAAACAAAATATGAAAAACAACGGTAAAATACAGTCAACTCACTGCTGAGTCATGTGCATCATCAATCCAGAAGCACAGGCAAGACAAGGCTGGTTTATTTAAGGGCTTAGTTCTACCTTAGAGATGGCACTAATCTTGTCAGAATAGCAGTTGAGCTTTTCCTCTCTCCTTTTCCCTATCTACCTACCCCCTACTTCAACCCTGGATCTTCTTTTTTTTTTTTTCCCTTGGCTTCCTATCTGCATCTACCTTCTTTCTTTCATAAAGCCTGAGTTTATACATGATAGTTGTACGATAGGCATTGTTAATGTCCACCAATATCAAATTCTTTACTTTTGGTTAGACAGGAGATTACATTTCCATGTTCCTTTGAAGTTAGGTGCCGCATGTGACTCATTCTGCCCAGAGGCATGTAAATGACACTCCAGACTAAGGCTTCCATGGCTTGTGCTTGACTTGCCAGTTCTTTCTCATCCCCTGCTGGGGTGAACCCTGAAGCTTGGGGTCATTAGATAGCAGTGTCATAAAATGACAGTCTCCTTCAGCCTTACTCCCTATGTGACAGTGATAAGCAAAGCTCTTCCTGACACCATGAACGAGAAATAACCTGAAATTTTAGAGTTATCACAGTATAACCTGCACTATTCTGACAAACAAGTAAAAGAAGAAA
The DNA here is from genome assembly GCF_001604975.1 of Cebus imitator. Classification (NCBI taxonomy): domain Eukaryota; kingdom Metazoa; phylum Chordata; class Mammalia; order Primates; family Cebidae; genus Cebus; species Cebus imitator. The sequence goes on from NW_016107794.1 coordinate 667,540, forward strand.
GATACTAAGCAGCACGTGCAGTCATAGGATGTCGGCAACAGGATTCCTTTAGCACACGCTTACTGAATTGGCATGTAAGTGAAAGGATCCAACATGGCAAAATGGAGGAAAGATAAAGTTGTTTTCCTCAAAGAGGGGGCAGAAAAGGAAAAAAGATCGACAAATGTAAAAACAATTATGGTAGAAATTTACATATATATTTTTTAAATCTGCCAAATATGGTAAGGAAAAGTTTGGGAAATCTTTGTTTAAAGAGTGTGCAACTGGAAGCTAGGAGTCCAGTCCTGCCATGTTTTTGTAAGTCATGACCATTGTTATCATCATCAATCTATTTATTATTATAGAGCATGGGTGACTTTAGGCAAGACACTGAACTTTTGTTTGCATCTTTCAAATACAGGGAAAATACGATTTCTCTTTTTTAGATTACTGAAATGTGATTAATACTAAGAGAATAGAATATCTATGTACTCTGAGTTCCTATGACAAAACAACATCCAGGTAGAGTGCTTAGTGAAAAGTCCCTGGCTGGGGCTTCAATACTTATGTACAACTGAGCAAAAGTCACTCCCCTGAGGCTTGGACTTTTTATATCTCAGTCAAATGTGTCTATTGAGCTTTCACTGTGTGCCAGCTACCATGCCAGGCTCTAGAGATGGGCCAGTGAACAAGGCATTGTGCTTGCCCACTCTACAAGCTGACAGAGAATGTGAACATTAAACTTTAAGTATTATGATCATTAATTGCATAATTACAAATGTTCTAAGAACTCCACAGGATTCCATTGGACCATATGACTGAGAAAACTAAGTGGCTTGTCAGGGATGGCTAATAAACTGGGTTTAGAAGAATCTGTAAAATTAGTATCACAATATACTTTTAAGGTGGCTATAATAGTTTTTAAAAATAAACGAAAACTTTCTGGCAGATAGTTGGTTCTCAATAGATGTTAGTTATTGAACAGTGTCCTAGAAATCTGTGCTTAGTAATAAAAGGCAAAGTACTAAAAGGAAAGAAAAAGGATGCAGCTTTGACCACGTATTAATCCATATCCTACTACTATCATTCTCACAATCAATATTAACACATTGCACTGAGCTGTTTCGTAATTGTATTTTCATGTTTCCCCTGACAACTCTTAATTCAACCACTGGGGAAGCCCCTGTCTTCCTGTCTGCCTTGTTTTGGTTTTGTTTCATGTACCTTTCCTGGCAACGGGGTCCATTTAGTTCACTGGTTACCATAGAAGCCTGCTTGTTCTGAAGGGCAGTTAAGTGTTCTAGGGAAATCAGCAAACTACAGGAAGGGAAAGACTAAAAGTCTCTTGTCCAGATTATGAGTCAACCAGTAAATTCAATTCACTCTATTCCAAATTTCTTCTAGGTGGGGTCCAATCTGGGATGCAAGTGGAAGCTTAAGGGTTGTATTACTTCAATATCTGTGTTCTACAAAATCATTTTTATCTTTAAAGATTGTAAACAGTATGAATAAGTCTCTTGATTTTACCATGTTATTTTATTTGATGACTAACTTTCTTTTATTGCTTCATAAAATGAACTTCATGGAATTTTTTCTTACTTCCCATTGCATGAGGAATAAAAAAGAATTGCTTAAGTGTGTTTGATGATCATTGTAAATGGCATATAGAACAGGACGGGAAATATAGACCTGCTCAATAGTGGGCATAGATAGAGAAAAAGAGATTGAATATTTATATTCATGAATGACAGTAAGGTTTTCAAGGTGGACCTATAAAAAGAAAAAAAAAGTTATTCATCAGTGTATAATCCAGAGCTGAAGTTCGGCCAACATGGATTTCAATTGAGTAAATCATTTCATCCATTTAGACAAAAGCGAAAACTAACATATACTTTGTCAGACACCTATTATTTCATTTACTCCTCCCAATAACCCTTTGAAGTATATTGTTATTGTCATTTTTTGAATGAGGAAATTGAAATTAAAGTCACAGAGAGAGAGAGAGACAGTAAGTGTTATTTAAAAGGGTCCTTAGTCCATCAAGAACAGAATAACGGGAATTTTATTATTTCAGTTGTTTATGAAGTAAACTAAAATTTAGATAGTTCCTAGCAACTTAGCAAAAGTATGATTTTTAAAAACATGGAGAAGAGGACAACTGTGCCATTCATTGCACCATAAAAGCAGTATGTAGGGACAAGAGTACAAAAACAAGGGCCTTTGCTCTGCTGTTTGTTGAAAAGGAAGTGTCATTATGTTGGTAAAAAACAGTCCTGTCCTTTCATTCAATGGAAAGAAATCAGAAAGTTCCCTGAAATAGGCTTGGGCTCAGTGGAAAAATCATGTCCCAGTGCAAAAGTAATGGCTGTTGTAGATTAACAAGCATTTACATCTTTTTATCTTGGTTGAACTGCTATCTTCCAGACTGTAAGAGATAACTTGGGTTTGTTGCAGAGCTTTTTAAAGACAACACTCTGCCTCTTAGGAAATCCATCTCCCTGTGCTTTGCTCAGGAGTCGAAGTCATTCTGTCAATACCTTGGAAATAACATTTCTGAAAAGCAGACCTGCTTTTAGCCCTGAGTTACATCTTCAACCAATGAAATATTTGCCTTTCCTAAATAGCAGGTGGGGTTAAAAGTGACAGGATATCTCTGCAGAGAATTTCTGAGCTTTCCATTCTGTTTTAGGAAAAGGCAGAACTGCTACATCCAAATCAATTAGACACTTATTGGGAAAATGCAAAATCTTTGGAACAAAACAGCCTATAAAGCATTAAGGTTAAAACTTTCTACATCATGAAATGGCCTTAACACAGGTGACCTGAAAGCCACATGTTCAATTCTTCACTGAGATTCTTAAAATATTTCATTACCAACCATTTTATTCTCAAGAGAAGAGTTTTTAGGGTCTACTCATTCTTTGCTTTGTAATTGAAAGACTGAAAAAAATTAAATTTGGGAAAACTGCATAAGATAGTATTTCATAATACAAAATGCTTTTCATTTATAGAATAGCATTATAGCATCAGCTATCACTATTCCTATTAGCAATGAGTATATATTAATGGATTTCATCTTGGAGATTCTCAGAGCAAAATATTTACCAGCTCTTCTCTATATACAACAAGATTTTACCCACACTAATAATTGGAGACTTCATAAACTGTAAGGCACTCAACCTATCACAGTATAGCTGGGGAGATATTAAAATCAAATGTAATTATGCAACAGGCAGAATCAAAAGACTCCATGCCTATACACACTTGGTGAACAGCTAGGATGTAAACTGCCAGCCCCAGGATTCAGTGTTTCCCTGTATCTTGAATACTCTACACACTTTGCTCTGAATCATTGTTTCAAAAAAAAAAAAAATCCAATGATTCATTCTCCTCTCATCTTAGTAGAAAGCATTTCTCCAAAGTGGACTTTATTTTTCCTTCCACTCTCAGTCAGCATGGAGTAAGAGAAAAGGTCAGGAGCCTGTTTGCTAATCCTTTCTCTGCCACAAATCACAAATCACCTCTAAGACCTGGAATAAGTAACTTCTCATCTGGGCCTTCCTGCCTTCATCTGTAGAGTGTAGGGGTTGAGCAGGAAGATTTTGAAAGCCACTTCCAACTTGAAGACTCTGTGATAATATAAAGCTGTTCCCAGGTGTCTGGCAAAACTCCTAGTTTCTGTCTCTCTAGTTTCCCGATGTACAGTTAAATTATGGGTCCCTCAACTAAATTTCAATAAAAAAGGCTCTTACCCAGGGTTAATTGCAAGTTTTGAAGGGAGAAGGGAAGAGTCCACATGAAGAGTTGCTGAGAGCCCAGTGACTCCTACCAGGACTAGAATCGGCATATCTGTTTTGCCAAAATTCTTCTCTGAGGTCACACAGGCCAATCCTCTTAATAAAAGAAGCAGGTTCGGCTAGAATCTTCCCACCCAGTCTAACAATGACAGGAATTTCAAGACATTGTTCAGTTGCTGTTATAGGAAATTGAAGTTTTTAGATTGAAGCTGGTATTACTAGCATCTCTTGCTAAGAGGCAAAACCAGAGGCAATAAACTTTTATCCAGGGAAGAAAAAAGTGTTTATTTAAACCCTAGAAGTATCAATTGTTTTCTCTCAATATGTCCAGCCGCAGGGCCATTGTAAGAGGTTGGTGGGCTGAGCCCTTCCTGCTCTGGAGTTTCATCCCACATCATACCAAACATATTAAAATATACACATACCCAATCTCATCCTAAATATAACTTTCTTCTTTAAACCGCAAAAGGATTTTCATAATTTTGTTTTTGAAACTTTCATTCTATAGTTTGAGGGTTTCTCTTATTTTGTAGCCTATAATTTTTCCAGATTTTAAACATTTTCATAAGCTTTTAAAAAGTTTCATGTCTATAGGGCCCAGTAAATTAAAATCTCCTCTACTACCTTACATTCAACTTTCTGAAAATACACCAGAGCATCAGAACTGGCCCACATAGTGAGAGTCACAATCAATGAAGGCTCTTCCAGATACCCCACAAGCCAGCTACATTCCCTGAAGCCAAACTATATTCTGGAGACTTCAACGTCAAGTAGGCTGGATTCCAATTTGACACCAGGATCCTTAACCTCCAGAAAGACCAAATTCAGGAAAAGAAACAAAAGTAAATAAGTTTCCCTTCAGAATATAAGTTTGAGAACCATTCAAATATGGACTTGATACCTTTCTGGAAGCTGATTCTTCCTATCTCATTATACACTGACCTTTGAAATGGAGCTTTGCCCTGTATACTGTAGCTGTATTGAATGGTGCTTCAGTATCCTGTGACGGGAGTTTTCAGGCAAAGCAACCTGGCACCAGGGAAGGCGGGGATTGTAAACCAGAAACTTTGTACTGTATTTGGTATTGGAAAAACAATCAGTCTGCCAGAACAGACATCTTCTGTATTCCGACACCTAATATCTAATCTAGAAAACATTCTAATTGTTCTCACTCATTTTTTTTCCATGACAAAACTGTTGCCTCAAGAGGAGGAAAAAAGTCCCTGATAATCTTGATTACATTTTGTGGTCAAAGATCCATTTAGGACAGCTATTCTTATGCAATGTCATTTTCAACATCAAGAATGTATTTCAGTAAGGCTCTCTTTGAATGTTTCAAAGCAAAATCACCTGAGTCTTCATGAAATGGACTATGTCAATAAAACCTATTGAAAATTGAGATGGTAAACTTGTTTAAGAATATGCAGTTTAGAATCACATGTATGAGAAATTTCTTCTTAACATGTTGCAGCTCCTTGATGAATGCTACGTTCTCCCCAGACCTTTCATGGCCGAGTCTTGAAAATGTACTATGGTGCTTAGAGACCTGCCCAAAGTAAGTGGATATTCTACCCAAAACCAGTACACATGCATGACAGAGGGAGAGATTATGTGAAATCCACACCTTCCTGGAATATCTGAAATATATGAGCTCCATGCCAGAGAAGAGCACTCTATGAAATGACATTTAGGAGACAATCAGCAAAATGCTCTCCACAGCCACATTCAATTTCTACTGATAAATCTGCCTTCTTCCTTTATCCAAGATGAAGGAAAAATGGCAGAGAGGGATGAGGGTACTGGAAACCAGCATTGTCAGCATACACAACTCTTCTCTTCCAAGGAAAGAACAGCATGAATTGCAAAGAAGAGAGACTTGTGGACAAACTAAACAAATTTCAGTTTTTCCACACTCTTGAGATGAAAATCATAGCACATCAATCCAGTTCCATATTTCAGAAATGTGCTGCTTGGCCTTTTCCTGAGTTGTGTATTATTCCATTAGACAAAATGATAGAAATTCCTATAATTTAAAAGTGACTTGCCCAACCTACCTTTTTTATGGTGATGGGTTGTTTTGATTCAATTGGAACTAGTACCAGGTAAACTAGTAGCTCTTATCCCTGATTTAATAGCAAATGGATAGTAGCCTACATATTTGCTTTGTATGTTATTTTTAAAATATTGATTCTCATATAGTCCTGTGTGGGTATCACTGACTATGTGACATATTAATTGCATCATGTCGTTTCCACTAATTGTGCATTGGTTTAGACAAAATTCCTGGTAAAAGAAAACATTGTGGTTAGGGTATTAAAGTTTTCAAGTAGGATTTGACAAAAAGCAAGTAATAATATTCTCCAAGAGGAGGATTATGCTGGAAGAAAATTGAGTTAGGTGGCTTATTAGGATTCTTATTGAATTTTAAGAATTTTCTGATTTGTTTTGTTCTTAGAAGCGATCCATGTACTGTCCTTTGAAAGCATATTATGTAGTCTGTAACAATATCTGCCATGATTAACATTTTTGAGAGAGTTTAACTTTTAAGTGAACTTGGGAGATTTACCGAGGCTGTTTTGAAAACCAGTTAAGTATTTCATAACCTTATAAAATTATAAAAATTTTAGCTATTTTCGGCCGGGCACAGTGGCTCACGCCTGTAATCCCAGCACTTTGAGAGGGCAAGGCGGGTGAATCATGAGGTCATGAGATCAGGACCATCCTGACCAACATGGTGAAACCCCATTTTTACTAAAAATACAAAAATTAGCTGGGCGTGGTGGCGCATACCTGTAGTCCCAGCTACTCAGGAGGCTGAGGCAGGAGAATTGCTTGAACCCAGGAGGCGGAGGTTGCAGTGAGCCCAGATTATGCCACTGCACTCCAGCATGGCACCTGGTGATGGTGTGAGACTCTGTCTCAAAAAAAAAAAAAAAAAATTTAGCTATTTTCTCTGGCTTCTGATGAGAAGTATGTAGAGAACCCCATCATTTTCATTAATATTTTTCTTACTAATTTAGTAATTGAAGCCCAAAGTTATGAAATGACTTGCTTCACTACTACTTACTGGCAAGAGACATAACATCTGATATTTGAATTTATTTCAATAATTTGTATTAATCTGGTTAGATCTTTGGAAGAAACCTAAATGTCTTTTAGTGCAGCTATTTATGTTTGTCCTCGAACAAGGTATTTGAGAATCTTGAAATTAATCATGCATTCATTCATTCAAAAGTTATTATTGAACCAATAATATATACGAGAGATTTTAGTGAGTAAGGGAGGACAGTACAAAGTACCTAACTCTCAAGAAAGTTTTGGTCTTGCAGAAACTAGATTATGCCTTGACAATTCTCAAGACTGATTCACCCAGTAGGAACAGTGTCTAAGGGCTACAATATTTTTAGGGGCTATGAATTGTTTTAATTTTAATATCTCTTCAAATCAGAAGAAAAATTGAATATATTCAGCCTAGATTATAATTGTCTTTACACTAACACAGTCATAAAATATAGCTGTCACTAACTTTTTTATGGAAAAGGGGTCCCACAAAGGGAAAAGTGGTTGGTGCCCATTAAAGTCATATTGTGGCTCTGAAAAAAATACTCTAAATATCTACCCCCAAAATTTTACTATAAAACATTCAGAAAGCTGAATTTTCAGAAACAGTCTCAGAAAGCTGAACATATCATTTACTCAAGTTACCATCTTAGAGGCCTTATAAATCTACCACCTATTCCCATTTCTGAATAGAACTCTTGGGAATTTTGCTTCATGCTAAAATTTCCTTCACAGAGGTCAGGGGACAAAGATAGCTTAGGTGATTTACCCACAGAGAATGGTTTTCTGATCTTTGGAACCAAGCAGACTTTCTACACAGAACTTGCAGAAGTAAAACTCCATAGCCTCAAGTTTATGCCATTTTATGACCCTGGCAAAGCCTTCCAAACAAACTAAGATTTTCCAAACTATATGACATTAATAGATGTTGCTGAGGAAAAAAATTGTATGACCAGATAATTTTGGGGCATGCTATATATAATATACCCTGCTCTTACAGGTTATCATTGAGCATAATAAATGTTATCAGATGTCCTACTTAAAAGAAACCTTGGTTAACTTTAATTCGGCATTTTCCAAACTTGTTTGGACACAGGGCTCTCGTTCAAGAAAGTTTATTAACATTTCACAGGAAACCAGTGTGTCATGGAGCACAGTTTGGAAAACATTAGTCTACACAAGGCATAAGTAAACTTTTTATATAAAGAGGCATATCATAAATATTTTTGGCTTTATGAACCAGATAGTCTCTGTCACAATTACTCAAATCTGAAGTTGTGGCAGGAAAGCAGCCACAGACATTACATAAACAAATGGGTGTAGCTGTGTATTCCAGTACAACTTTACTTAGAACACAAGCAGTGGGCTGAATTTAGCCCAAGAGCTCCAGTGTGCTAACCCTTGGTCTACGCTTTCCAATAAACCTTTTCGGAGTAGCTATAGCTATACCAAAAATGTTACAAAGTCATCTTCCTACATGTTAATATTCAAAAACAATTCAACCTAAAGTTTTTTTTGTAAAGCATCTTTTTGGCCTGAAACTAATGTCAACTCCCATAAATGGCTACTCTTTCCATCAAAGCTCTTAAAAGTGTTTGCCAAAAGACAGGACGGATACCCACTCAAAAATAAACAGTGGATATCATTGGATGTGGGACCACAACAGATTTTTGTTCTCTTCATTGTACTTTTCTGTAACATTTTTGTAATTAGAAACTAAAATAGTGGAAGTGAGGTAGAAGATGGGACTCAACTCCAGAGACAGGGTTCAGACACCAGACCAAATTGAGGACTAGCTAAAACAGTACGAAAGCACCTCCCCATAACACAGGCCCACCAGTGTGACATGTCAGTTTACCACTGCCATGGCAAGACCCTGAAATTACTGCCCCTTTCCATGGCAATAACCTGACACAACCTGCAAGTTATCACCTTTTTCCTAGAATTTTCTGCATAAACCACCCTTAATTTGCATAGAATTAGAAGTGGGTACAGATATGACTGCAGAATTGCCTCCGAGCTGCTGCTCCAGGCACACTGCCTATGGAGTAGCCCTGCTACACAAGGAGCAGCACCTCTGCTGCAACTGGGCACTGATGCTTCAATGAAAGTTGCTGTGTTAGGCCACCGGCTCACCCTTGAATTCTTTCCAGGGTGAAGCCAAGAACCCTCCTGTGCTAAACCCCAATTTGGGGGCTTCCTTGTCATGCAAGAGATTATTTTTTAAAATAGTCTTCCTATAGTTCAGTATTTTTTAAAACCCTTCTCCATAAGCTCTTTATACTTGCATGGCACTGGGCAGTTCCCACAGCCTCATTTATTTATTTATTTACGGTATTTATTTCATCTCCTTCTCCCAGCTCCCCTTCTAAGTAAAACAGGACAAATATAGGTTCCACTCTCAGTTTTCCTCAGTCTCATCTCCAAATTCTAATTCTCTCTCACAACTTAAATTCTCACCTCTATAAGGCTATTTCCTAAATATACATTCCCAGTCCTAATTCACCTCCTCTTATCATAATCACCTTGGAATTTATTTAAGATGCAAAACTCTGGCTAGCTCCACCTGAGACCTAATTAATCAAAACATTCAAGGATATAGAAACTGGGTGTATTTCAAAAAATTCCATAGGCATTTAGGTGTGTACTCCTCGTTTGTTAAAAAATAATAATAAACACTTCTTTTGAGAGATTTAATCATATGATATCTTTTTTCTTGGTTTGTCTTCTGTACCAGATTTTTAAAAGCAAGGAATATGGCTTATTTATCTTTTTACACATTTTATAACTAGTGTAAAAAGATGGATTTTATTTTGGCCAGCAAAGATGCAAGATAGATTTTATTTCGGCCAGCAAAACAAATATGTGGTAAACTTAAAAGATATGTCTGCATTTACTCACTCTGCTTTCTTACCTTTTGCTTACTCCCTAATCTACTACATTTGGGTTTCTTTTTCCTGCCATACCACTGCCATTCTTTCCAAGGTCACCAACAGTTCTTTGGCTCTTTGGTTGCTAAATACAAGAAACACAGAAGCACTCATCTCTTATGTTCTGTCTCCAGCTTTTGACATTGATGACCACTCCCTTGTTGTTGAAATGCTGCTACATGATACCTACTTAAATGTCCCATAAATACTACTGGTGCATACTCCAAACTGAACACATCTTTATGGCTTCAAACATGCATTTTCTGCTTTGTCCTCCTCTCTTGGAATGGTGTCATCATGCAGCTAGCTTTCCCCCCAAAAATATCCAAGTATCAGCCTGAAGTCACTCTTTTGCTTATTCCATTTGCCTTATATAATTATTAACACTTTCCCACAATTCCAAAACAAAAGATTCTTAAAATTCAAATATTTTCTACAGCTCACTTGCTATCAAAACCTCTCTAAAGTGATTGAGGATTACTAACAGTCTTAATAGAACTCATTTATTATGAATATGTATACTTTTACTGTACAAATATTGATGTCTTTATTATTGCCCAGCCCTCCCTGAGGTTATGATATAATATACTTTATATACAACATATAACCTTTCTAGGAATGTCAAAAAGATTTCTAAACCCAAAATACTCCATCTCAGCAAGTCTTGGAGATTGTAGACTTGTACCTCCTAAATCCTAACTAACTCTCAAGCTCTTCCAATTTTATCCATCTCCTTAGAGAGGGCAACTAGTTAGTATCTCTTTCCTGGAATGCAGCAACAACACCCTGGCTTCCATTGTCCAAAATCTTGCCTCCTCCATTCCTTTTTCCACTTGCAGCCAGAATAACCAAAAAAGATCAATCTTCTCTCCCACTTTGCTTCTATCATACAGTCCAAATGCAGAACATGACCTAGAAAGCCCCAGACACTCCGGCCTTGCCTAACTCTTCAACCTTATTGTTCAGCACATTCTTTTCCCAATTTAGCCACATCAAGCACCTTTAAGTGCCTCCATGTCCTGATTTCTTTCATTTTCAGCCTTGAGGAATGGACTTCTAATTATTTGTTTAATCAATGAATAAGTTCTTACTTTCAGGGCTACCAAGAGAGAACTTGATAGCTATTTTCTCTGAGCAGGGTCCTGCTATTTTTTAATTCTTCTCCTTTTGGTGTGAGAAATGGGAGGTGGAGGAAGCAATGGCTATAAGTAACAGTATGAGTTAATAAATATAATGGTATAGGGCTGCAAGGCATAGTGGCTCACACCTATAACCCCAGCACTTTGGGATGTCAAGATGGGAAGATCGCTTAAGCCTAGGAGTTTGAGATCAGCCTGGGAAGCATAGCAAAATGCCATCTCCACCAAAAGAAAAAAAAAATTAAAAAATTAGCTGGGTATGGTGGCACACACCTGTAGTCTCAGCTATCTGGGAGGCTGAGGTGAAAGGATCACCTAAGCCTGGGGAGGTCAAGGCTGCAGTGAGCAATGATGTGGCACTGCACTCCAGCATGGACAACAGAGTGAGATTCTGCCTTTAAATAATTATTTAAATTAAATAAAAATATTGGTGTGGACAAAAGCAACCTAAATGTTATGACCAGACACAAATGTCCTATTGCCCTAATAACATTTCAAAAATATTTCCTGGAATTTGAGCCATTTTCTGCTAGGTGCTTCTTTAGCCGACGTTCAACATTGGCAGCAGTTGTATCTCTAGTTAAAATTATTAAACATCCAGCATGCCCACAACATTTGATATACCTTGTATAAATTATCACTAATCCTTGTAATAAACATATACAGTGGACATAATTATCTCAGTTTCAAGGATAAAGAAGCTGAGTCTCCTAGAGTTTGATTTTCCCAAGGTCACAATTTTTACTAGTGACAGAAATACACTTCATCTGCAAGTCCTTTTCTGCCCTCCACACTGAGAATGGGCCGTACTGCTAAGCAAGCCTGAAGAGATGATGCATCATGGGAGACAGGGAAGGGACAGCAGTTAGGGAGGCAAATAGGAGAGTCAGAGTAAACTGGAAAGGAGGAGGTAGTAGGAAAAAGCATAGGACTTATGAACTCTTTAATTATTAATATATCTGGCTAGATTGTAAATTCTATCAAGGAAGGGTCCAAATTCTTTTACTTACTTCTTTATCTCTTATACTGCCTGGGATAAGACTGGAAACAGAGCAAGTACTTAATGAACACCTAGGAACTAACCACTTGTTAATAAGATGTTGACTAAGTATTGCCATCATTAATCACTGCCTTCTTCTCCCCACCCTTAAGATAGAATGTAGATCAGAGCAAGGTGTGGCAGGTGTAGTGAGGCTTATCAGGAGAAGGAACTGCAATGCCTATAAAGGCTTCCCTATTAAATCCTCGGACCTAAGATAATATTGAAAAAGTACTAGTTGACAATGAGCCAAAGTCCTGAGTCTGACTTTCAAGGAACTGAGCTGATGAGGAACAAGTTGGGATTTCCATCAATGAGCTATTTAGACACTGGTTCTCATATTTACAAATATTTACTAAGCACTCTGTAGCCAGGTAACGGGTAGATACTATGCATGGAGATATCCAAGCCTCCAGATATATCCAATTGGTATAAACATGCCACAAAATAGCATTTTTTTTTTTTTTTTTTTTGCACAAGCTCTCCAAGGATATAGGTGGAAAAATTAGAGACAAGCCAATAGGAGGCCAGATCAATCCCTTTTTTTTTTTTTTTTTTTTTTTTTTTTTTTCCTTAAAAAGCCCAAACAAAAATCTCTGGAGACGGGGAAGGGAAGCCATGTTGATTCTTGGAATAATTGTATTATCCTTGACTAAATACATCAAAGAAGCATTGAAAGCACTCACTTTTGTGCATAGATGATGGTGTGTCTGGATTTTGGTTCTGTGCAGAAAGTCTGCTGTGTCTCACTTCTCCAAGGAAACACCTCCTGTTTCTTCACAAAGCCTCAGTGAGGACCTAGGGCTTTTGTCCTGGTGTGTGCATGCACACTTACATGTGTTGATTTTTAGAGGACACAGAACAAGATGAGTCCCAGAAAAATTCAAAACTAAAGAAATCATGTGAAAAAGAAAAAAATTGTAAAATATGGAAGAATTGGAGAGAAGTTAGAGTTCTATTAAGCTGGTGCCTCTGATGTGCTTAAATCAGAATTTTTGCAGGACTGTGGAACCTGTAGGAATTCCTCAAATTCCCAGTGCTCAGTAGAAATTAGAGTACTTTACAGCTTATTCAGGGGACAGAGACAAGATTCAAAGAGAAAACGTCGTAAATGCTAAGATATGAAAGATTACAGGAAACTGATCCAGTAGTTCCTGAATTCTACTACCATGAAAAACACCAGGAAAGCTTTTTAAAAATTGGAAGCTTAGGGCTCATGCTAAATACCTAGATTTACCAAAGGGTAGCAGCTGGGAATCTGATCGCTCAAGCTCCCCAGGTGATTCTGAAGTAGTCCGCCTATTGGTTCATTTAGCAATATTTGGAAACCCTGACCTAGTCTAACCCATTCATTTTATAGTCAAGGCAACTGAGGCCTGTGGAACTTAAATATAGAGTTTGAAAATAGTCTTTTATCAGATTTATTTCTGAAAACGCCACCAAAATAACAGTAAAAAGTTTTTAAAAAGCATAAATAAAAAGGACAGCAGAGGAAATTTGTCAACAAAAGGATGCAATCTGGAAATTAGAGGGGAGAGTGCTAATTTAGCAGGGCAAAGAAAGTTGAAGCAAGGAGAGAGAGAATTTTGGATATCAAAATGCAAAAATGCAATCACATTCATTGTACGTGGCTTTATGCCACAGAAACTCTGAAAAATCTCAAGAATTGAGGTACCAGATAGCTAAAGGCAATGAGTGAGACATAAGACTAAAAACAGAACGATATTTTAAAGTCTCTATAAGGAGCAGTTATATCTCCACATTACCTCTTTTGCTTTAATAGACAATTTATTTCTTCCTAATCAAGTAGAAGACTGTATTAGTACATTTTCACGCTGTTGATATTGACTTACCAAAGACAATTTACAAAAGAAAGAGGTTTATTGGACTTACAATTCCACATGGCTGAGGAGGCCTCACAATCATGGCAAAAGGCAAGGAAGAGCAAGTCACATCTTATGTGGATGGCAGCAGGCAAAGAGAGAGCTTGTGCCGAGAAACTCTTGTTTTTAAAACCATCAGATCTCGTGAGACCCATTCACTATCACGAGAACAGCACAGGCAAGACCTGCCCCCATGATTCCATCATCTCCCACCCAGTCCCTCCCACAGCAAGTGGGAATTATGAGAGCTACAAGATGAGATTTGCGTGAGGACACGGAGCCAAACCATGTCAAAGACTGAAGTTTTAGTTTCTAAAAAAATGAACCCAAGGCTCTGGACTCAATAATACCAGTCACAGATAAGAACAGGCAGAAGGCAGTATATTGAAAGAGAGAATTAAATGAAAAAGCTTCATGCTGAATGGTGAGCCTCTCTGCCCCTTAAATTAACAAGCTACAAATCAGGAAAGTAGATTCACCTCTGGAGAGACAGACTAGCCCAACAGCAAAGAACTACAGATATTGGCATTTGGGGTTTACCCATTAGAACTATTATGTCCCAACTCAATCACTTTACAGTCAAATCTACCACCAATCAGCACGTTCTGTCCATAAAATCAGAGCTTCCAATAAGTTTCTCATTGCCTCATTTTTAAATGTAAAATAGGATCACTAGACACCTAAGGAAAATCACTTGCCTAAAAATAGGCCAAAAACAATTCAACCAAAAACAAAACAAAACAAAGAAAATCTCAACAATTATAATTAGCATTCTCAGATAATTAATATATTTAATCCCTGAGTCAGATTATAGCATTATTAAATAGACAGAATCAGAGAATATAAAAGACTCATTGGAAATTAAAAATATGATAGAAATTGAAAATACCACAGAGTATTAGAATATAGTACTGAGGAAATCTACAAAGTTGAATAAAGTGATAACAAGATAAAGAAGATAAGAAAATCATAATATTAGTCCAGGAAAGCGAGCATTTGACTAGAAGGAATATTAGGATGAAAGCACAGAGAAAATGTAAGGAAGAAATTATTAGTATAGCCCCCCAAAAAAGAATGTATAAGAAGTGAAGACATCAGTTTTCTGACAGAGCTAGTAAGTCCCAAGAATAATGAATGAAAAATACTTATATAGATGTATATTATCGTAAATTTTGGAATACACAGTTATTCAGAAAGGAAATGCAAATTCACATGATCAGAATCATACTTAAAATGGCATCAGTTTTCCCAATAACACTGGAAGCTAGATGTTAATGGAGCATTCTCCTTAAAATTGAGGAGAAAATTACTTCTGAGAATTTTGTGAGAAAATGAGGGTTTGTCTCAGGATGCTGGCTGCATAGCAGGTCTGGAGAACGAGTTTACATTTTAAACAAGAGGAAGGAGGGCACCAGGGGGGTGCTTCTGTAAATAATAATAATAAGACATAAGCTTACTACAGTAATGTGTTAGAAGATACTGAACTGAGGTCACCAGAGTTGAGGTTACTATGTGATAGATACATAGAAAAACTGAGCAAATGAAAACGTTAGCAAATTAAGTCCAACAAAATTAAAGTTGTTCAAAAAAGAAAATCACAGTGTACTAAGTGGCTCGGTTGAGAATAACTTGTACATAGTCTTCATAAATAAGGAATAATTATTTTACTGTAAAATAGAGCCTATTCTTCCTTTTGAGACAGAGCCTCACTCTGTCACCCAGGTTGGAGTCCAATGCTTGATCTCGGCTCACTGCAACCTCTGCCCCCTGGGTTGAAGCCATTCTCCTGCCTCAGCCTCCAGATGTGTGCCGCTACGCCCAGCTAATTTATTTATTTATTTTTTTCAGTAGAGGCAAGGTTTTGCCATGTTGGCCAGGCAGGTATTAAACTCCTGACCTCAGGCGATCCACCCACCTCAGCCTCCCAAAGTCCTGCAATTACAGGTATAAGCCACTGTGCCAAGCCAATAGAGCTTTTTAGAAGAGAAAAACTTTAGTACAGGTTGGAGAGGTAAACTCAGAGGGATATGTCAGAGATTACATCCTTGAAAATATATTCCTTATCACATGGTCAGAAATAAAAATGTCTATGCCAAAACTTCCAGATGAGACATCCAAAGGCCTGCTGCCTTTTCTTTTCTAGATACACAAACTAGGGAAAGCCATATGGTTACCTAACTCCTTAAATACATAAATAGAAACACCTGCCAAGCGTCAGTTTTCTCATCTATAAAATGGAGACACTCACATTAATCCCCTAAAGTCTGTTTTTCCCATTCTGGAAGTGGAATTGAAGGAAGTTCTTTTAGTGAGTGAGCCTTTACAATAGAGACACTGGTCTATAAATTGTTTTTTAAAGTAAACATACAAACTTTGGCCTGCTCTCTTACAGAGACTCTGTTGGGAAAAAAAGTGATCCCTATTCAAAGAGAGTGTATACATTTTCTCCCCATTCCAGGCTCAGTTCATTATACAGCAAAGTGGGAGAAAGGTATGTTTTGGGTTGGTTTCTGTCCCCCCAAAAAAGATATGTTGAAGTCCTACCTCCTAGAATCTATGAATGTGACCTTTATTGGAAATAGGCTTTTTACAGCTTTGATCAAATTAAGATGAGGTCATTAGGGTGGCTCATAGCCCAGTATGACTGTGTTCTTGTAAGAAGAAGGAAATTTGGACACACAGAGAGAAGGATGGCAGATGAAGACAACCATAGTGGGAGAAGAATACAGCACCCGCAAACCAAGGAACAATGAGGATCGGCAATCACCGCCAGAAGATAGGAGAGACAGGGATGGGTGCTAACCAGGGCCCCAGAGGGAGCTGACATCCTGACTTCAGATTTCCAGCCTCCAGAACTGTGAGACAGTGAGATTCGGTTGCTTCAAGTCACCTAGTTCATGGCACTCTGTTATGGCAGCCCCAGGAAACTATGTCAGTGATGTCTTCCAGATCCTCAACAAAACGAAGTCCCTCTTGTCCACTTTCATCTGTGTATCTTAGCAGGCACCATAGCAGTGGTGCAGTTTGGGGGCATGTCCTTCTGATGCCCAGAGAAAGACACATCAAACCTTCCCAGAGTACAGTCCTGACACCTGGAGGGGGCAGTTGGCAGGCACCTCATTCACTGATCACCACAAAGGTGGCCAGCATTCCAAAGGTGGGCTGTCAGGGACAAAGTAACTCTCTCATCTATTAAAAGCAAAATAAAACACAGAATTAAAAGCTGTAATACTCACCTATTTCAAATACAATAATTGTGGTACTGGTATCTAAAAATTAAAGTGCTGAATTATACTCATCTCATTGGTTAGCTTTGTATTTAGAAAACTATAAGCTTCACATACCTTATGGGACAAAAGTTCATTACAAAATGGCATTTGTTTGGGATGACCAAGGGCCTCATAGGAGAAATTGTGCCAGGAATGCCTTTCTAAGATACTGCCTTGCAGTGTTCCTCTAAAGATAAAATATTAAAATAGCAAAAAGCATTACTCTCAATGTGGGCATTGTTGCTGGTTTCTTATCAACATGGTTTTGAAAAATAAAAATGTTTTTTTTTTATCCTCATTAGTTCACTGGTGGAAATTAAATAATAATGCCAAGAAAAAAGCAATGTATATTCTGACTGCCAGATATGCAAATAGAGTGTGTGAAGAACTGTCCCCATTAGCTCCCTGTCTGCCTGGAGAACCAGGCCTTGCGTGTGACATGCCTTACAGGTTAATTGGGGACAGCTGCTTGTTTGAAGAGTCTAGCAGCTATTCTGAGGAACCGACCAGCCAAATCTATCCTATTTGATTATGAGTAAAAATGCAGAGCTTAAGTCTTCTCAAGGAAAAAAAAAAAAAAAAAAAAAAGCATGTTTTGAAGGTGGGAGGAAAGAAATCTGGATTTTTCCCAACGGTTGATGCTGACATTTAATATTGTCAAGAATATTAAATTGTCTCATTCAGACTGCTTTTTAAGCCTTATATTACAAATAGGTAAGCTAGGCACTTAATACAATGTAGTTTCCAAACCAGCTGGGGAACTCAATGATTCTAAAATATTCTAGGATTATCATTTACTTCCCTGTCCCTGTAGAATCTTCTGATTAAGTGAGGAGGCCCAGAAATACAGACATGAAAGGAAGATTTTATTTTTAGTTATTGCCTTTGGCAAAAGTTCTCTGCCTAAAGGAAGGGAATTTATTCTGAAAAAAAAAAAAAAAATGGAGTTTTCTTCCCTGCCACATAAAGAAATAAAAATAGCAAAGGCCTCATAAATTACCATTCTGCAGTGTCAGGATGTCTAGTTGTGGAGCTGATGGTTAGGTGAGGGCTGTTATAAAGTCACTCTGCAGGCAAGAGTTCCCTGCCTACTTCCTAACACTAAAATGACAACGGGGAACAGGCGAACAGACCTTTGGGCAAAAACACATATTCTTTTTCCATGAACAAGTACAGGTTTCAGAGAAGGCCAGAAATGACTAGACTTCCTCATCATTATCACACACCTCCCTTCCAGCAGCAAAATTCTCAATGTCAGGAAGTAGTCACACATCTCTCACACCACTTGTAAAGGATGTCAGAAGTAAATGTGTTCCACATGCATAAAAGCTTGAGCAGCTTTCTCCTCACCCTCCTGTCACCCTGCCAGTGAGCCTACTGAAAGAGGTTCATGATGGGTCAAGATTGGTGACATGGCTGCAGCCATCCTATGTCCACAGTTTGATCTAATTGACTTAAAGCAAAAGAAGTTTAAAGAGTTCAACACACTGGAACTCAGCATCCCCGTTTTTGCCTTTGCTCAAATCCTGATGGTTGCTTTGTCTGCTAGGCTGAATTCTAAGATGTCCCCAGTCCAGATGCCACATTACTACTCCCCAGGACTGTGAAGATGATGATGTGTCATGCCCCTGATTGTGTTACTTTACATGAAGAAAAAGTGATTTTGCAATTACACTAATCAGTTCCTTTAAAATAAGGAGATCATTCATGTGAACCTATTCTAATCATATGAGCCCTTTTAATCCACCCAGTAGCAGAAGAGGAATCCAGACAGATTCAAAGTGTGAGAGGAATTTGATGGAAAGGAGGTTTGCATTTTCCCATTGCTGAGCAGAGGGAACCACAGAGCAGGACCTAAACACAAACTCAAGGAGCTGAGGGTGGCCCCCAGATAACATCCAGTACGAAAATGGGAACCACAGTCCTACAAGCACAAGGACCTGGATCCCACCAACAAGCTGAATAAGCCTAGAAGCACACTCTTCCCCAGAGCTGCCACTAGGAGCCCAGACTGATTGATACTTTTAGGCCTTGTGAGATCCTAGGTAGAGGACTTAGCAGACCCTGCATGGACTTCTGACCTACAGAACTGTGGGTGTTTTTTCAAGCTGCTAAATCTGCAATAATTTGTTACTCAGTAATAGAAAACGTATATACCTGCACCAGAGACATTTTCCTTGTGGCCTGTCCAGTTTCCCAATTCCTCTAAGATAAGGGTCCTTCCTTCCTCTTACCAGATCCTCCTGCCTCTTCACCAAAATTTCCAGCCCAGTGACTGGGTCCCTGCTGCTTGCTCAAAAGATTCCCCATGTCTTGAAGGATTAGATTATGGGCAGACCTGAATACCCTGGCCTCTGACTTACATACTCTGAGGATGCCTGGTCACTGGGCTCCCCTGCCTTCTCCTATTATGTGTCCACATCCAATGCCTATTATCCACATACATTTATGAAAACAGCATGGACTTTAAAAGCAGCCAGTATTTTTCATCTCAACTCTACCACTTACTACTTATGTGGTACTAGGAAAGTAAACTTCCAGGGACTCATCTGTCACATTGTAAAATGGAGATACTACCATATAGTGTGTAATATTTTGTGCAGATTAATCCTACTGCGCAACAAGTATATTGCAACTTACTGTCATTACTAACACTTTTCACATTCATCTACCGTATACAGTGAAATCATGTGTTCTTCCTGTTGAAATGGGCATCCCCCCAGAGCATTCAAGCCAGGCCTTATCCTACAATCTCTGCTTTGGTGGGTGGCATAGTTCCAAGTCCTCATACTCCCAGTTGTCATGCCATGCTAACCTAACCATGACCCAGAATAGGATCCTCCATTCATTCATTCATTCATTCATTCAATAAACAGTTATCAGGGCCCTGCCTTCTACAGTACTTCCTAAGTACTGTATAAGACACAAGAATGTATTGATGAGGCAAACAGATAAGACTTCAGAGTTTACATTCTAGTGTGAACCTTGAATGATAAAGTCATTCCATTAGACGTGTGAATGTATCGCCATTTTGAAGTTATCTCAGGACCTTGAGAGTCATAACAACAAACATCATTGTCCCAAAAATGTGTGGGAATGTGATCAACATTATCTTTGCATGAAAGAACAAGCACCGTGTTTCACAGCTGATAGCTAAGATTTAATATTCCTTCTGCCAAAGAAAAGAACAAAAGTGGTAACTTTTATGTGATAATGAAATGCTCATGTTATGCTTCAGTGAGTTAATGAAAAAAAAATTTACTTCATTTCAGAGATTTGGGTAATGAGTCTATAAAGAGAAAGCAAGGCTTCGGCCAAGCGAGGCTGGGAGCACTGTAGATGAACAACTTGCTGGCTGGATCTAAGACTAACTGCTTAAAAAAAAATTTATATATATGTAAAATCTTAACTTCCCATTGGAAGCAAGCCCTGACTCTCTTTGGAGGTATTTTGTAACCCCAAGGAGCTTATTCCAGAGAACCACCAAATTTATCTCAACAGCAGTTCATCACAGTGGGTATCAAGGCTGAACAGCAGAACTGCATGAAAAGCCTGTCTGTATTGGACCCATCCAACACCATGGGTTTTATTAAAGAGAGTCCTTCACTGAGGTGTTGGCTGAATATCATCAATGTTACCGTTTACAGTTTGTGTTGCAAAGAAGTAAATAAAAAGTGAGGCTAAAAGGAAAACAGAGTTCTCATTCAGTTGCCTTCTATTTACCAGTAATCACACCAAGTGTTTTTTGGATTGGCAAAACCGAGCTCTGTATTTTTATACTGGTAACATTTTCCAGTGGGCTCTACCAAAAGGTATCTGAGCACCTTGTGTTGTGAAATTCAGAGAAATGGAAAACATTAAAACAAATAAGCCTTGTCTTCCAGTACAGCCTACTGGAAAAGAAATTCTACCTTTCCAAGGGCATCAGCCTAAATGAGGCCTCAGTTCTTAGATTCCTTAATCAGTCGCCTTAGAAACCACGAGAATGTGGTGAGTGCCTCCAGTCTGCAAGGTAATACTGTGATAAGTTTAATCACCTGTTACTGTTCAAGCACATACTTGAGTGAAGGTGAAACTGTTATTCATTGTGACTGATGGGCTGCATTTTGTAGATCCTTTTGGCGCTGAAATAAAAGTCTATCTCCTGTATCAGGAGGAATGTTAGGTTCTCTAATATTAAGAAATCTTGTTGCCAGCCTTTGGTGATTTATCTCAGCTGGAAAGCACTCCTGGGGAAAAAAAAAAAAAAAGTGGAATTCAATCCTGTTCTATGAATTATTTATTCAATTCCTACTATGTGTATGGCACATAGTGAAAAACGGTAGCAAATTATATTAACTCTCATTTCTGAAGGACACCAGGAATTTACAAAATAAAATATGATATGCCATGATATAAATATTAAAGTGGTGAGAGAAAAATGTTCTTCCTATCATTTATTTAATTTTACCAGATAAAGGTAGACTTTGGGTTTCTATTTCTTTAATTTACAAAAATTAAAGAATTATCACATCTTAATATTATTTAAAACCTCCAAAACATTATCCAAATATATAAAATTGAAAGTAAATATCACAGTGTGGGTTCTAAAATTAGTCTTAATTTCTGCTAAGGAAATTAGATTTAACTCTTAACTAACATAGTTAAATGAAAGGTCTGGTAATTCTCTAAATTCTCTTCTGTGTGTCTTTCTCTAGGTCTATTCCAACCCTATAATCATATCTTCTTCTATCAGGGAATTTAATTCCAAGCTCTCAGAGATTGTTGTTTCTTTGCTATTGTTGTTTTTCTTTTTTTTTCTCATGTTCTTGCTCAAGTTGACTCTTTAGATACTGCTTTTTTCCTTCTTCTCCCTCTCTTTTCCTTCTCCCCCTTTCCACCTCTCATCTAGAAAACAAACGTTAAATATCTAGTTTCATATTTCTCCTTACTCATAGACACATGCAGGTGTGAAGGGATCATTGTCATTATTTATTTTATGAAAATGATATTATATGCAATAATTACATCTTGCTTTTTTTCACTTAACAGTACAGAATATCAGTTCGAGTTAGATGATACAGGTCTAACTAATTCTTTTCATAGATTTAGAATACTCTATGTTTCAAATATACCACACTTCATTCACCCATTCTTCTGTTAATGGTTATTCACTTTGTTTTGGTTATTGGTTACTCACTTTGTTTTTCAGTGTTGTGCCACTAGAAACAGAGATGCAATAAACATCCTTTATATACTAGCACTTTTTTTTCCTGTGGTCCAGAATCATAGGAATAGAACTGCTAAGTCAAATGATGTGTGTATTTTTATTTTTAGAAATATCACCAGGTTGTTTGCCAAAAAGTACATTCTTCCAACCATGCACAATAATATTCTTTTTCACAAATTTCCACCTATAGTAGGTATAAATATTCCTTTAAAATTTTTCAAACTGATGTGTAAAAAGAATAATTTCATTTTCCCTTTCATCTGTATTTTCCTAACTAATAAAAAATTTAAACACCTTTTTACTTGTTTATTGTTCATCTGGACTTACTTCTCTATTAATTAACTATTCAAATTTTTCATTTCTTTTTCTGTGGTATGCTTTTCTTATTGTTATTAATTTGCAAGCTTTCATCGTATATTATAGGTAATGACACTTTGACTGTCATTTGTATTGCAAGTATTTTCTCAACTGTTGATTTTTACATATCGCCCCCTGAATTTTCTTATTCTATTTTTTACAAGTAATGATTTAATCTATCCAGAATTGGCACAGCCAAAAGTAAGGGACTATTTTTTTTTTTAAGGAAAAAGCTGATTTTTATCAGCACTATTTATGAACAAACAGTCATTCCCATTGAATTTTAAAATATGATGTCTTTTTTTCTGCCCCGATCAGTTTGTCATTTCTATGCTAGTTGCTTCCCCATTTGGTTCATGGTAATTTTAGAGAATGGTTTATTATCATTATGCATAAACCATCCTTGCTATTCCTATTTTTTAAATTTTATTGGTGATGCTGAATATTTATTCTTCAATATTATTTTTTAAATCACCTTGTCAAACTTCACCCCTAAGTACACTCCAGGTTTTTAATTAGCATTATATTAAATGTGTATATTAATTTTGGAAACATGGATGTTTTTACAATTTTAACTGTTCTCATCTAAAATATGGTATCTTGATCTATTTGGTTAGGGAGTTTTATATATTTACATGAAAATGTACTGGTTTTTTTCACGTAGGTCCTATATATTTCTTGATGAATTTATTCCTAAGTATGTCACAGTTGTGTTTTTTTAGAAAATAAGTGGTTATTGCCCCCCGCCACAAAACTATTGCTTTTTAAATATTTATATCATCAATTCTGAAAAATACATTTTTAACATCTTAGAAAATGGGACATATTCTATAATGGTGACATCTTAGTCCTAACATTTTTTTTCCTTCTTGGTGGTACATAAAGTAACAGATATCTTAAAAGATATAACATCTTAGGTTCTTTGAAATATTATATACCCAATCAATTTACCACATTTTCCTCTTCTAATCCATAGTAGTGGAATTTTTCTAGGTTTTCTAAGCACAGAAGTATATTATCTGCAATATGATGTAATTTTATCTCTTTTCCAAATTTATACCAATTATTTTAGTTTCTTATTGAAGGTCAATACTGCTGTCTTCTTTTCATACTATGGAATGGTTAGCACAAACAATTTTAATTGTTTGCTGTTGATTTTTGATAGGTTTTAATCATAGATAAGTAATTTTTTTCCTTTTTCCCATTTTACATAGTTTTTATTAGGAATGCCTGACAAATTTAACAAATTCCTTCTAAGACTCTTTGTTGATGAAACATGATTTTTCTCTCACAACATAGAAAACCATGCTAATAATTTTCCTAATTTTCAGCCATTCTTGCACTCCTGTTATTAGCCCTACTTAGTGATAGTGAATTCTAGTTTCCATTTTTGATACAATGCTGGGTTCCATTTCATATTTGCATTTGAATTTTTGTAACTATACTCACAGAAAGTTGGACTGAGTGATTTATCTGCACTATCCTTATTAAGCATTAAGATTATGCTAGCTTTTTATGAAGTTTAAATACTTAGCTTACATGATATCTAAGGATTTAATCAAACTCAGCCACAAAGCTATCTGGTCCTATTAATTTCTTTGTTTATTTTTATTCATTTTTTCAGTATTTTGCAAAGCATTTAGTATACAAAAGTTTTTCTTCTTTTAGATCAGTTTTAGTGAATTACATTTGTTTTAACATTCATTTTCTCTATGTTATCAATTGTTATACAATAGAGTATTATGAAGTTTTTCTCGGGTCCTTTACTCTTTTCCACATCTGTTATTGACATTTTTCTCTTCTTTCTAATCTTTTATTATTTATTTTGAAACTTCTTTGTTTTTCCTTTAATCAGGCTTATGAGAGATTTGTCCATTTTACAGTCTTATCAAATAGCCAGATTCCAGGTTTATTTGGTCTTTCTAGCTTTTTCATTTATTTTCTTTTGTCCATAAGTTTCAGATTTTATATTTATTAATACATTCTGATTTATGAGTCCTTAAATTTCTTAGGATGAGTACAAAGAATCCTCATTTTTTAGCTGTCTCTTAATAATGATACCACTTAGAGCTATAAATTGCATCTCAGTCTACTATTTCCTACGTTTTACTATGTTCATACATTTTGAGTTATACAGCCATTTGAGAACATGGAGTATAAAGTCTCCACATTTGGTTTTAAGATTTTTTTGTGTTTGTTTTTGTTTGGCTATGAACATGATCAATTTTTGTGAACATGTGAGAGATATTTAAAAAATAATACTACCTACTTGAAGGATGTAAATTTCTGTATTTGGTTAGTAGTCAATTTTATTGATTATAATATTTATTTCTTCTTTGTCATTACTTTTGTTTTCTCCACTTGATCTGATTTTGAATATGTATAATGGAATCTCTCACTTTTTTGCTTTATACATTTAGTAAATATGCTATTTAGTGACTTCAGGTTAAAAGAAGTAACTAGGGCTGGGCACTGTGGCTCATGCCTGTAATTCCAGCACTTTGGGAGATCGAGGCAAGTGGATCACGAGGTCAGGAGATTGAGACCATACTGGCCAACATGGTGAAACCCCATCTCTACTAAAAATACAAAAAATTAGCCAGGCATGGTGGTGTGTGCCTGTGGTCCGGCTACTCAGGAGGCTGAGGCAGGGGAATCCCTTGAACGCAGGAGGTAGAAATTGCAGTGAGCCCAGATTGTGCCACTGCACTCCAGCCTGATGACAGGGTGAGACTCTTTCTCAAAACAAACAAACAAACCAAAAAAAAAGTAACTGAATAAAAATATATATTGCCTTGGGACTGATAAAGGGCAGGGGTAGGGGTTTTGATCCCCATTTGACTACCATCCAAGGATTATGTTAACCCACAGAAAATATTATACTGAGTACTGCAGAACAAGTTCAGCAAATATGCCCCCTCTATCTGAGCAATATGAGTAGACAAGAATTTGATTATCTGTCCCATTGTTTTTACAACTGCCTATGCTGCTGGGGAGGCAGTGTATTTAATGGTTTAGACTGGGGACTCTTAAGGTGAGCTGAATGCTCTTGAGTCAGGCTGTAGCTCTTGAAAGAACTTTGTTCTGCTCTGTTTTCACACCTGGTAAATAGGAGATGACTATAACACAGTTTACTTTATAGGATTGTTGTGATAATTCAGTGATGGGATTCATGTGAAGCTCAGAGTCACACATGTATCAAACACTCAAAACAATCTATTACTATTATACTAAGTTATTGAGGCTCTCTTAGAACCATATAAATACACAGGCTTTGAAAAGAACATGATATTATATACAAATATAAATCAGCAATAGCATTATTAAAGCAGATGAGAGCAATGCAAATGTTCCAGAAATATAATTATAGAGAGTAAAATTATTTGAAATAACATGTAAAACGATGCCAAAAATTAGGTGCAAGTAAAATATAAGTTCTTCAAGGATAAGGATTATGTTCCATTCCGTTGAGATAGAGCCACAGAGATAGGCACACCATGGATTAAATCGGCTATTTTTTGATTCTCTGTGAATACGTACTGTTCTCAAATTCTTGGATTAAATTAAATAAAAATTCTAATTTGTTATATCATGTCTCTTTCCTACAAAAGGGACACCTCTAAAATGTCTTACAAAAATACTTTTAAAAATATCACTGGAGTAGTATCAGTAAAGGTTAATCATTCAGAACCTCAAAAAATAATAAATCAAAAACCATGAAACTTGAAAAGCTTTGAAAAACTTTAAAACTCTACCTCCATTTTCTCATACAGATAATAGGCTTATATTTCTAAAATATTAGTTACCTCAATTTCTTTGGTACTTTAAATCTCTATGAGTCAATAACTTTGTAGCATTATGCAAAGTGGTCTAAGGAGATTTAAAAAAAAACTGGGTGTTACAACTCTTGCCTTGAATAAGTTTCAATCTAGCTTCAGATTCATAGCATACACTTAAAAACCTTCCTAAACCAATATATAAAGAGTACGATCTGATATTATGCAAATTGAGTACCTGAGCACTGAGGGGAAGAAAATTGAAGAAGCTAACAATGTGAGATAAAATTCACCATTGGTCATCTAAACTCTCCAGCACCAGTAGTTCTCCAATGTCAGAATGCCAAAAATCACCAGACTCACTTATTAAAATGCAGATTTCAAGTTCTAGCTCCAGAGATTCTCATTCCGTAGGCCCAGGACACCATCCAGGAATCAGGATTTTAATTAAATTCATAATCAAAAGAATAACATAATGTCTGTTTTTCTACTCCTATAATAGTGAAACACAAAATAATGCTTGACATGCAAAGACAAGACATGCTCTTACTTCACAGTGACCTCCTTACCAGGAAAGAGGAGGTAAGAAAATTTATGAATCTTTTAGCTCTAGGAGGCATACGTTTGCAAAAATTCAAGCCATGTGAATCACATAAACATATTTAAAATGTACTAAAGATCTGTATGATCTAGATTTTTCACCTCTTTTTATCATAGAGAAGTCTTCGTATATAGCAGAAGTAGACTACGGTATAATGACATAATGTTTGTAATACCATTAAATATTGTCATCATCACAAATAAATTAAAAATCTACTGGACAAATAGAAAATATTTGCCAACTATATCACATTAAAGGACAATATAGGCTGGTTGTGGTGGCTCATACCTGTAATCCCAGCACTTTGGAAGGCCGAGGTGGGTGGATCACCTGAGGTCAGGAATTTGAGACCAGCCTGGCCAACACGGCAAAACCCCATCTCTACCAAAAATACAAAAATTAGTTGGATGTGGTGGTGGGCACCTATAATCCCAGCTACTTGGGAAGGTGAGGCAGGAGAATTGCTTGAACTCAGGAGGCGGAGGTTGCAATGAGCCAAGATCAGGCCACTGCACTTCAGCCTAGACAACAGAGCAAGACTCTGTNAAAAAAAAAAAAAAAAAAAAAAAAAAGACAGTATAATTAATACATAGAAAGCACATATAAATTAAAAAAAAGCTTTAAATATCTAATAGGAAAAGATGGAAAAGGACTAGAAGGCAATTTAGAGTATAACATGTATAATTGACTCAAGTAAGGAAACTCTTCAACTTCACTAATGTTTAAAGGAAAGCAAGTTATGAACAAGGATTTCAATCAAGAAAGATTGTTTTTAATGAAAATAACCATTAAAATATTATCAAAAAATGGACATTCTCATTCAGTCCTGTTATTGATTTTTTTAATTTTCTGCAAAACAGTTTTTAATACATATCAAGAACCTTTAAAATTCCAGTTTAGTTGGTAATTAATTCTTGTCTACGAGAAAATGCCAAGGAAATAGTAAGAAATTCTGATAAGAATCATTTCTAGAAATGTTCATTACAGTGTTATTATAAAAGCAATAAGTTAAAAACCATCTACATATAAAAAATTAGGTGATTGCATGAATTATGGTCTATTCATATTATAAAATAGTATATAACCATTAAAACTGTTTGTTTTAAAGAAAATTAAATTACATAAGAAAATGTTCAATATAAAATGTTAAGTAGGAAAAGAAGGATTAAAATTACATATTTGGAAAATATCCCAAATATTTTTTATATGTGTGTATAACTAGAAAAAATGTGCTGAAATATTGAGTGTTGTTTCTAGGTAATGAGATTATGTGTAATTTCAATTTTTCTCCTTATAATTTTTTATGCTTCCTAAATATTCTAAAAGAAGAGCTTATTTTTTAAGCTCTCCTTTTGAGAGCTTAAAAAAGTTAATACCATAGCATGTCAAAGATTAATAGAATAGAATCTGTTTCCAAAATCAATTAAGCACATCATTTCCAACTAAAGGCAATTGAAAAGCAATTGTTCACAGGTATATGCAATTGGAACAAGGGCTAAATTGAATCAATGCACTATATCATTAGGAGCAATATAATCAGTTGTGAATACTTCCATACGTTATTGATATTTACGTATTCAGGAAAACTTCAAGCAACAATTCTTTAAAGCTAATTTGTTTCTCTTAAGAACTAAGGAATAATTGGTATCTGAGCAAGTTGGAGGCCACCCAAGGAGAGAATTCAGTGCCAACAAGGAAATCAAATTATTTGATTCATGAAATTGTTTTTTATTAAGCTTCTCCTATAGCCCGGATTGTCACTTGGAGGCTGGGAGAGTAACCACCTCCATAGTATTTAAAAGCCTAGCTGAAAGTAAAAATCCCAAAAGAGACTTCAAATCTGCAGGCAAGGAAGATATGGAAAGATTCCACTGGTTTCTAAACCCTGTTACTATTCAGAAGCACCTACAGAGCCTGTTAACCCTAGATTCCTAGTGATTCAGAAGGTGGAAGGAAGGTTCGGGAATGTGATTTTAAAGATATGTCCCTGGTAATTCTAATGAAGTCCAAGTCCTGAGACCAGTATCTGAGAACTGCTGATATAGAACCAACAAGGAATTTAGGCCCAAAGAAATAAAGGTCAATTACATAATTTAGTTAATAACAGAGCAAGAAATGCATTTGGATGCCTTGACCAAAAACCAATACTTTATCTATTATATTTTATATTCCTAAATCACTCTCCCAAAAACAGAACAATAATAATATAGGTTAAGTACAGGAATAGGCACAGGACCAGGAAGGCTTCGTACCTAAAAGTTTCAATCTTACAGTGAAAATTAGAGGGACCCACCTAAACTACATAAGGAATTTGTGTGGCTCTTACAAAAATTCTAAATTTCAGAATATTTTCTATAGTAGCTTAGATAATGCAAAACCCAGCTGGAAAACAAAGTAGCAGATACAGTGAGACTACTAGTTCACACATTTTTATTATTTTTTTTTGAAGATTACTCACCAGAAATCAGTGCATATTTGTTGTGTGATGTTGCAACTATCAAATAAACAAATGTTGATTCCTCAGCTCTTTTATCCTTGGACTTTTTCACTAGCTGAGATTTTGAAATGGGGAATTATTAAAAGAAGTAGTCATACATAGGAACTTTCACATCTGCAAGTAAAGGGATATTCTCTTTTTACTAAGCATCTACCATGTGCCAAGCACATTTAGTTAATCTGCATAAACCTTGTCAAGCAATCATTATTAGCAGTCATTTTACAGATCAAGAAATATAAGGAATAAAAATCAGAGTAAATATTTTATTCAAGGGCACAAAGCCAGAAAGTAGCCAAATGGGAATATGAATTCAGAACTGACAGTAATCGCAGGCCCTTTCTGCTTCTCCCTAACTTTCCCTTTCCCTTCACAACCAAAATGTCTTTATCAACAGAGGATATCTGAATGAAAGAGACAGATGTAAATGTTACTCTATCTGTACTTTAACAATAACTGTAATTCTTGATTCACTATGTTCTTCCCCAAGAGAAACAAAAGAACACCCTGCACTTATTCTTTTTTAAGTTGTTATTTTATAACTTATAGGGAGACATTACAGATCTACAATCATCTCTTTAGTATTTTAGTCCTTGAGTGACAATCTAAATTGCGCACTTGTTCTTTTTAAATAGCCATTGATTGCAGGGTTGAAAAGGCTTTGTTATATCAGAGTGGTCTAAAGTTTTGAAATTACCCTGTAGGTCACTGTATTCTCTCAAGTGACACAACCTTTTCCAGGGAGTTGTGCTGAAATTGCGATGGAGGTTACAAGAATTTTACCAGTTGCCAGTTTCTTTTGGGGTCCAAGAGCTAGCTAGGACATTTTCCTCTTGAAAATTAATCTAGTTTGAAACAGGAAGAGGGCCAATGGTACAGTGGCTGTAACCAAGAGAGTATGAAGTAGGCATAGTGCCAATATGTGTTGTCTTATCAGACTATTGCCTATTCCCAATTTAAAGCAGCAACATATTCTAATTAAAATATAGGAAAAGAGTAGAAGAACAATTGTTTCATCAAGAAGACAATTTCTAACACATAAGATTACCATTTATAATTATTAGCTTCATTATCCTCACCATCATTCATAAAACATCTGAGTTATAGAGAGTTCTAAAGCATATTTCTTTGCAAGAGCAAGAGTCACTTCACATTAACACCAGATTCTATGGATTTTGAATTTGTTCCTAACGGGCTATTTTTACTGGAACTGAAGACAACAAGCTGCCTGAGTGTGGTGTGAAATATCTATAGACATGCATCCCCTGGGCACTCTCAAGTTTTTCTCATTGGTCCTTACTAGGTCCCTGTGAAACAGAAAGAAGGGTGCTGTCTTCAGTCATCAGATTA
Source organism: Cebus imitator (assembly GCF_001604975.1). Lineage (NCBI taxonomy): Eukaryota > Metazoa > Chordata > Mammalia > Primates > Cebidae > Cebus > Cebus imitator. Next base: position 698,423 of record NW_016107794.1, read on the forward strand.
AAAAAAAAAAAGAAAGATAAATGATGGTGAGTTTAACTCTCCACTGACATAATATGCTACCCCATCCAGAGGGATTCAGGTGTTGACATAGGAGTGCAATGAGAATTTTACCCCAAAACTAAGTATGTAGAAAATAGAGTGTGGGGATGGGGTGGAATAGGAGGAGATAATCCAGGAGATGTCACCTATTCTCCCTTCCCAGCCTTGACTTTCCCATTCCACTTTCCCAAAGAAGGAATGAGGGAATTCTGAAGAGCCAAAGCTCAATGGAGGATCCATGGAGAAAAAGTCATATTTCCTAGTTTGGTGTAGTATTAAAACAGGCTGTCTTTTGGGTAAACTAGTATATGTCCTCCAATTAAGCATAACTCAAGTGGGCTTAATTTCCCATTTCCAGCTATTTTCTCTCTATAGTTCCATCCTTAAGAATGACTCTATTTCCATTGCTTAAGTTCTCATGTCTACTAATCCAAACTCTGTATCTTCAACACTAATTTTTCAGTCAGACGTGTGCCATATTTCCAGGACATTTCCACCAGAGTATCCTGCTTTAATTCTAACTGTCCAAAAATCAAATGAAGGCACATTCCCACCTGAATAAACTTTTTTGCTTTAAGTTCAGCTTCATTGTTTTCCACCACATTCTCCGTATCACTCAGGCTTAAACCTTAGACCAGTCTTTTCTCCACTCCCCTTCTAATAACCAGTACCATCTTTTCCTGTTATGATCTCTAGTGTTCATTTCTACATTGCCATTCCCTCAAATCTAGGGTTTTATTTTTGTACAGACTTAGAGTTTCCAACAAATTTTCAGCCTCTGTCTCTGTCACAATTAATTCTCTGACACTAAAGCTAGGTAAGTCTTTATAGAAACTCCAGTAACACCATTTGCTTAAAAATCTATGCTTTTTCACTGTAGCTTTTCTAATCAAGCCCAAATTCCTTAGCCCAGCATTTGATATGGTCCACTCATTATCTGAACCCATCTTGCCTATCCAAACAGGTAAGACCCCATTAGAACGTAATTCCTGAACCCGTATCTTTTGCTTTAGTCAAAGAATTCACCCTAATGCCACCTTCTCCCCCTAAGCACACCAAGTATGCTCATTCTAGGCTTAGCACTTATCTATGCGCCCCTATTCAGAATGTTTGACTTTCCATAATCTAAGTGCTACAGCTTTCTGGACTCAATTTCAATTTCAACTTTGCAGTGAAGCATTTCCTGGTAACTTCACAGCAGAATTCTTACCCACTTTTCTAAATGTCCACAACATAAGTCATGTGAATATAATTATGCACTATCACTTTTCAATAATTTTTTTCTGCTACTTTGTGTTATAAAGTTGCCTCCCCCTGCATTGCAAATAGCTGAAGGATCATGACAATGAGATGTGTTTTCATTTATTTGTTTCTTTAGTAAAAGAGAATAAAACAGTTATAAAACTGCACACTGTGTTTGATGTTGAGTCCTAATTATCACTATTTAAAATCTTTTTTATAATTTTAAGGGTCTTAAATGTGTAACTGCATGTCTATGGCCCTATGTAAGGCCTGAGGTCATTTAGTTGAAGACAAGTTGAAACAGAGTCACAAATTCTCCCTTAAGTATGTCAGTTTTGTTCAGGTCTTTGTGTACTTTCCCTGTTCTGAGTTCTGCGCCAGCAGACCCTGAGGCAAGGATTTACATGAAGGTGATATGAAGAAAGTGCTGCAAAGAGACTGGTAGGGAAGAGGGCCAGTGGGACAGGTAAGAAGAAATCAAACAAGGGTGCAATTTGAGGCAAAGTCCCAGCCTCAGCCTAATCCCAGAAGAGCTCTGGAGGTGAATTCTTCATGCACCATTCATTGACTACAGATTGATCTGTGGTACATCAGTTCCCAAGCACTTCCATCCCCTGTGCGCTGCAAAACTCCTCCAGGAGCCCAAAGACAGATTTGCAGCAAACACACTGAGGCTGGAGGATGAACCCAGAAACAGTAAATAGACTCCCAGGACACCTTTGTGGAGTGCAGACAGTGTATTTATCAAGATCTTCCTGATCTTGATAAATAAGCATGTGGCTCCTTGATCATGTGTTGCAAACCCACCAACACATTAGTCCTATGTTGGTTAAGAAATTCCACCCAGTATTTCAAGGGTCACTTCTTTATTTGGTACAGGAAGGCAGTCTGCTACATACAGCAAAAGGTACCTTGAAGAAGTGTTCTGCTTCATGTCAATAGCTTAGTAATTACTATAATTGTGAAATAATGTAAGCATTGTGGAAGAATGGTGATAATGTAACTATAAATCATCCTATGGACTATAAAATTATCTGCATTTAGCAAAGAACATTGAATTTTATTGCATAAGTGTTTAATGGATACTTCTGCATTAAACAGTTGATATAGATGTTAAGCTAAAAAGCTAGAATTTATTCTGAGATGTGTTTGAGGTTTTATCAATCTGAGTTCTTAATTTTCCATTTTGTAGCTCACAAATAATTTCATTGAATGTAATTGTATGTGTCTAATAAACCCTTTAAATGCTAGAATTTAATCTGATATTTAGATTCTGAAAGCCCTTTGTTTCAAAGGGAAGTGATTTTCTAAATTTGGTAGCAGCTTGAAAGCAGGCACCAAAAATGTAAAATTCCATGGTTCTTTTTTTACTAATTTAATTTTTTGTAAAGTTATGTGCTAGCAAAACATATGGAATTGCTTTTTTTTTTTTCTGTTAGCTTGGTAATATACGACTTAGACTAAGTGTTTATATGTGATATAATCTATGTGTACATGTGACTGAACTGCTAATGGGCAAAGAGTGTTGGTTCTTCTGATCCTGAGCATACATCAAGTTCATCCTATGATTACATTTTATTATGAGCTATTGCTGATGCGATGCTATCACTTAGATGCACTGCCAGTATAAAGGTTAACTGAGAAAGAACAACCCTTTCTCTTGGTTCGGTGCCAGACTCGTTTGTTAGCTTTCGTTGTTTCTTAGTGCTCTAGCCATGCCACACTGTGACACTAATCAGAAAACTGTTTATATTCTTCCTTCTTCTCTGTCCCTATTCACTTTGTACTTATTTTATTTTAGCTGGTTATACGGTAGTTATTTGTAACCTGTTTTCCTTTGTTTTCTTTAATTGTGTCAGGCTCCACGTCGTTTTGTGATGAGCAGTGATTTAGAAGTGGCAGGCTTAAGAAGGGTCTCCAGCAAGCTGCTCTAGGGTAAGGGCCGTATTCTCTATTTATTTTGTACTAGTAGCACAAGAGGATGCCTTCTAACTGCTCTTTGGCCATGATAGCAGCAATGAATCCATTCATGTAAAATGCAATATGCCTGTTAGTTTGAGGGACACAAGGCTCAGTAGAGGTTTAGTATGATGCCTTCCCTCTCTTCTCTGAGCTGTGAAGAAACTAATTTCTCACACAGTGTGACAGCTTATAACCTATGTTCTGCTGCTATCTCCTACTGGGGAGGGCAGACTTTTTATTTTCTTAGTGCATTTGCTGGTAGGCCAAGGAGGGATGGACTTTGAATTAATGTTCAGATTCACGGATTCTACATATGTGCTCTTCAGCAGAGGATTTTCTATGATCCTAAAATGAAGGGAAAGCTATATAATTTATCAGTACTTCCAAAAAAGAGACACTAAAGTCATGGCAGCATTTGGCCAAATTAATTTTAAAACTGAACAAGTCATGAATTTTCATATAAATCAAAGAAATTAAATTTTTCTTTATAAAAGCTTCCATTTTTTGAAAAGTTGGATCAGTTGTAAGACATTTTATCTTTAACATTGTATGATATAATTCTATATTGAGAAATAAACACTTGGCATTAAATAGGACTTGGAGTCAAAAGATCTGGTTTTATGGTTCATCTTTACCAATCTTTTGCTGTGGATCTCTTTAAAGATCCTGGAACCTTTCAGCATCAGCTACCTAAGTTGTAAATTGACAAAAATACCTACCTCACAGAGTTGTTGTGAGGATTCAATGAAATAATGTATGCTGAAAGCACACTGTGAATTGCAAAGTGCTACACAAATGTTAGTTGTTGTTGTTGCTGCTGTGTCTGAGATGTCTTAATATTTTTTCCCTCAAAAATAGTCTAATAAACTTCCAGGGCTTTTCTGTTAAAGTCTATTGTTCGTAAAATATTGAATAAACAGTTTATTATAATATAAGAAAAGAATTAATATGTAAATACAAAATTTTGATATTTCAGAAGCACAGTTGTATCAATATTAAAAACTAAAAGGATAGCATAGGAAAACATAGCTGGAAAAGAAAAAAAATACCTAGAAGGGCAAATATTAACAGAATCAAACTTTATCAGAGTAAAAATGGCCTCAGATTCTTACTTTGACATTTCTGACTGAATTTTATGCCTTTTCAATAGACACTTCCAAGGAGTTTTGCACAAATTTGAGGAATCTCAAAGACTGGGCAGTGCCTATATCCGAGTTTAAGTTAGCCAGAAAGCAGAGTTATAATTCCATTTTCTTCTTTTTCTTTTTCTTTCCAAGTTTTATTTTAGGTTCAGGGAATATATGAACAGGTTTGTTACATGAGTAAGTTACATGTCATAGGGGTTTGGTGTACAGATTATTTCATCACCCAGGTAATAACCACAGTACCTGATTTGTTTTTCTATCTTCACTCTTTACCACTCTTCACCCTCAAGCAGACCCCCAGTGTCTGTTGTTTCCTTCTTTGTGTCCATGTGAAATGCTACATTTTACATATAGGTGGATTTAGACATAAGAATATTTGGTAGGCAGGGGAAATATGTGCCTGGAATTTTGAAAAGTTGAAAATACAGATTTGTGCCATCACTAAAAGGTGATGATAGAAGCTAAAACAGTAAGTAAGATGAGCAAAGGACAAAACTGAAGAGAAAAACAGGGAATGCAATCACGGGTAGTATTTAGAAGACAATTGGGAGAGGCTACTTAGGGGTGAGAAGATTTAAAAAGTAAAGCATCCCTGAAACCAAGAAATGTAGCTAATGTTGGGAAATGTAAGGGAAGAAAATGACCGAATATTTCCACTGTAAAAAAGTTGAGCTATAAAACAACCCTATTTTCTATCAATTTTCACAGCTCAAGAATCAGTCCTAGAAGAGATAAAAATGATTTTTTCATTTTACATCATTGAGAATTAAAATTAGTCAAATAAATATATTGCATTTTATCTGGCTAACTTCCCCCAGAGAATACAATTCTTGTTCAGAATGTATTCAAATTACCCCTTTATCACCAATGACAAAATTTCAAATTCTGCAACCTTTGGTCCACCCAGGAAAGAATTAGACCTTTTGAGTTACTAAGCAATTGTGATTTGAGTCAAGTAACCAAGCTGGAAAACACAAACTGGAGTAAGCAAATATAAGAAATTATATGAAGATCCAGAGGTGTGCACCAGTTGACAAGCCATGTTTACGTACAGGAAGGAATGAAGCCTTGAGAAAGAAGGGGAAATTTCACAGGTTAGCGTATACAAGCAGTCTAGCACATGAATGACATTCACAGCCTTGGGATCATGGTATCCTGTTGCTCTCGCTTGATCTATGCCTCACTCAAGGGCTTACTAACTTTTCTCAGAGTCTTGACCTAATTGTCCTACATCTTTAGCATCTTTAGATGCTAAAACTTCCAGAAGTCTTTAAATTTAAGTATTCAATTTATTACTCATCTTCAGATTACTAATATTTGTTCCTGCCTCATGCTTTTTCCTAGCAGCTCATACCCTGATCCAAAATTCATGTTATACATATCTTTTCTTTTTGGCACTTTATAGATTGTGCTATTAGCTATTTTCAGAAATCCAATTAAACCTTAGACCCTATATTTAAAGTTTATTTTTTTTATCATCACCACTAAATTATTCCACGGTATAAAAGTGACCCAAATTTTCAACATGAAATACATTTGTGTTCCTGGCTATTTGCAGTTCAAGAAATCATTTTCACTGCTCACTGACTTCTGTCATATAGGTGGTACTTGTATTATTTTAAGCACCTATACACATATTTTCATTACTAAAGTGATGAAAAGAAATATGCTTACTAAATGTTTGAAGGACCTTTATAACATCATTCCAGAAACAACTGTTCAATGCCCCTAGGTTCTGCGTTCACACCATATAGAGTATGCTATAGTATACTTGAGAGTTGAATCGTGCCATTGATTTCATATAGTTTTTGTGCATGTGAACTGATCTTTCCAAAACTTTAGAGTCATTTTATTCTCCTTGTCATTCAACATTTTCAAGTATTCATCAGCAATAGCTTTGCATAATTTGCTCTCTCTTTTGAGAAGTAAAAGAGAAAATTGGACTTGTCTGTGTTGCCATCCTAAAATAAATAGAAAATTAATTATATGTGAATCTGATGATACGTGTTAGGAAAATAATTCTTAAAGTATTTAAATTATTGATTGTTTTGGTAAGGACTATGTATTAATTTATTATAAGCATATTGACATATTACTGATTTATACGCCAATCCCTTGTTACTTGGCATCATAGAAAAGTTCTTTGTGTAAGGTAAGGAATACGGAGGAGTATGATAACAGAGCCTGTTCAATAAGCTAAAACTTCAGTTATCAATTTATAGAAGTAAAGTGATTCAGAGCAACAGCAAATCCCTGCTAATTTTCTTCTCTTGCTCACTAGCAATCTCACATACTTACCACCATATATTCCACCTTTGCTTATGTGACAAATTCAGGGGAGTTTAATATAATTTTACAAACATGGATTGAATTCATTGTATCTGTGCTTTGTTCTTTGTACTATGAGAAGGCAGAGATAATTGGTACAGTCTCTACCCTCAATAGCTTATAATCTTATAAAGGCAGATGGAGAGCTATCTATAATACCAAGCAGAATAAAATAAATCTTTACACAGATGTAGAAACAAAATAAAAAACAGAAACAGAGATTAATTCTTTTTGAGAAAAGGAATTACTGTTAACTGTTTAATCATTGAAGAGTACTTGCTTTTCTAATAGGAACCTTTAATATTAATTTTTCTGTAAGTCATGGCAATTCACCAGAACAACACAACTGATTTTATATATTTCACCTGACATGTCACTGATCTCTGAATTCATTAATTCAACAAATAAATATTAAGCATCTATTATGTGACAGGTATGTTACTGGGAATAAAATGATGGAAATTATTTAGTTTTTTTTTTTTTTTTTTTTTTTTGAGATGTTGTCTCACTGTCACCCAAGCTGGAGTGTGGTAGGGGCAATCTCGGCCTATTGCAACCTCCATCTCACGGGTTCTAGCCATGTTCCCTGCCTCAGCCTCCTGAGTAGCTGGGATTACAGGTTCCCGCCACCATACCCGGCTAATGTTTGTATTTTTTTAGTAGAGATGGGGTTTCATCATGTTGGTCAGGCTAGTCTTGAACTACTGACCTCAGGTGATCCTTCTGCCTCAGCCTTCTAAAGTGCTGGGATTACAGGCATGAGCCACTGTGCCCAGCCTCAGTCTTGTCCTCAAGATTATATTCTAATGGATAGAGAAAAGACATGAAACCTAATAAATCTTATAAATCTTAGAGGTTTTGGAGTAGAACATAACCAAGGTATAAAGGGAACAAAAATATATACAGCAGTCAATTCTTTTTCCTAAGAGTATGAAATTAAACACCAATTATCAGGAAAATGCAAATTAAAAACCACAATGAAATACCACGTTACTCCTGAAAGAATGGTCATAATTAAAAAATCAAAAAATAAATGTTAGCATGATGTGGTGAAAAGGGAACACTTTTACCCTGCTGGTGGGAAGTAAACTGGTACAACCGCTATAGAAAACAGTATGGAGTTTCCTTAAAGAACTAAAAGTAAAACTACCATTCAATCCAGCAATTTTGCTACTGGGCTTCTACCCAAAGGAAAAGAAGTTATATGAAAAAGACACATGTACACACATGTTTATAGCACCACAATTCACTATTGCAAAAATAAGAAACCAACCTAAATGCCCATCAACCAATGAGTGGATAAAGAAAAGGTGGCAACTATACACCATGGAATATTTTTCAGCCATAAAAATTGAACAAAATAATGGCCTTTATAGCAACTCAGATGGAGTTGGAGGGCATTATTCTAAGTGAAGCAACTCAGAAATGGAAAACCAAGTATCATATGTTCTTTTATAAGTAAGAGCTAAGCTATGAGGACATGAAAGCATAAGAATCATATAATAAACTTTGTGGGTTTTTGAGAAGGGTGGGAGTAGGTGAAAAATAAAAGACTACATATTGGATACAGTGTACACTCTTCAGGTGATGAGTGTACCAAAATCTCAGAAATCTCCCCTAAAGAATTTATCCATGTAACCAAAAAGCACCCGTTCCTCAAAAACTATCAAAATTAATTTTTTTTTAAGCTGAAAGATAATAGAGACTGTTTGTTGCTTTCCCTTTGGTTGACTACCAAAACTTCAAACCAGCAACACAATGATCACACAAAATCAAAGGTACACATGAACACAAGATGCTCCTGATGCATTTCTAGTTCCTCAAGAAGTGTCCTTGAAGTTCACTGCGCTTGGTGGGAAAAAACTGAGGTCAGAGGATTCAGAATCCCAGGTTCTCAGACATTCAGACTTGTAGGCTGTGGAAGGGACTGTGTCATCAACCACAAGCCCACCTATTTAGCAGAAAAGAAATTCTTGCTGGATCACAACTATATACCTCCTAATGGTAGTATCAGACCTATAACAGACTTGTCCCTGGCCTACCAAGAAAGGGTTCATAGAATAAACACACACACACAAACACACACACACACACACACTTATCACCAATACCACTCAAACTTGGCCAGAATTTTTTAAGTAAAAAAGAAAATTTTTTAAGTAAAATATGAAAACAAAAACAAAAAGCACACACAACAAAGAGAAAATGAAGACAACAGTATGTAAGGCTTATCAGCAAAATTTTGGAAAATGGAGAGTATGATGCTATTGTTTGAATGTGTCCTCCAAAATTCATGTGTCAGAAACTTGATCCCCAGTGCAACAGTGGTGGGTGCTGGCACCTAATAAAAGACAACTGGGTCACGAGGGCTCTGTCCTCAGGAATAGATGAATATAGTTATCTCAGGAACTGGTCAGTTATCACAACAGCAGGTGATTTATAAAAGCTAGCCTGGACCCTCCTGCTCTGTCTCTGATGCCTGCTTCCACCTTCTGTCATGAAATGACCCTGGCCAGATGCTGCTGCCATTCTCTTGTGCTTTCCAGCCTCCAGACCCATAAACAGAATAAACTTCCATTGTTTGCAATGGAAAATGTGCAAAACAGATGGATATGTGCTAGCCGACATTTTAGAAAAGAGAAATCGAATGCTCATGAAGAATAATATCAATGAGCAGGCCACACCCAGAAAAACTCAGGAAAGTAGATATCAGTACTCAGGAATCAGCAAGCCGAATGTAAGAATGAGGTACCACACTGAATACAGAGGAATTTCACATTGGGGATGACGAGATTCCCCAGCCCCCTTTCTCTGATCACCTCCCAGTGTGCTGGTAGCAGGGCTTATACAGCCAAGATATCTCTTTTTATCCCCAGGATATAAGAATAGAGTATTCCTCTGTAGGAAAAATAGCAAACCAAAGAGAAAACATCCTAAAGACACTGATGTTTGGGCAGGTCCAGTCACCCTACAGCAAAGCTCTTCATTCAACAAACACCAACCACCCCCAGCCCAAACACACACCCTAATAAATACACAATTAGAGTTTCTCATCAATTTTTTGTAGTGTCACACTTTAAGATAGGAATAGACATTCAAAACTTAGCAGATATGTGTGGAAAACCTCTAACATGAGCAGAGAAACCAAAATGGATCAACAGGAAAAGGGATCTGTAGGAAGCAGAAGTAATGCAGGGAACATGGGGTAAAACCTAAATCAGCAAACCAAAATGAAACTGTTTCTCATATTCTCATAAAGCTAGTCCATCCATAAATTATGAACAGATGGATTAATTTATTTAAACAGAGCATTAAGAGGATGGGGGAAAGCTCTTTGAAATTAAAAATACAATTTTAGGAGAATGTCTTAAAGTCAATAAATGTTTAGAAGGGTATATTGAGGAAATCTAGTAAACAAACTAAATAACAAAGACTGGAAAAATAGAAAAATAAAGACAATAAGATTAAGGTAGCAATCCAGGGGATCTGATATCCAAAAAGGAGGAGTTCAAAAAAGAATGAATAGAGAAAAAGGAGTGGAAGAAAGTATCAAGGGAATCATAAATTTCCCCATTTCCCCACTTCTAAAGGAAATTAGTTTCTCCATTGAAAGAGTTCACAATATCGCCAGCAAAACGAATGAAAGAAGTCTCACATCTGGATGTATCACAGTGATATTTTGTATCATAAGGGATAAAACTTTAAAAGCTTTCAGGGGAATAAAGGGGAAAAAACTCAAAAACTACAACAACAACAAAAATCCAGGCCATCTACAAAGAATCAGAAATCAAAATGGCATCAGACTTCCCATCTGCATCTCTAAAAGTAAGAAGATAGTGAAGCTATGCTTTTAAGGTTTGAAAGGAAAAAGAAGTACCACTTGGAATTCTATAGTCAAACTATTTATTAATCAAGTGTGAGGGGTAAGTAAAAGCATGTGAGAGGGTGGTGACTATATTCCAGGTGGATAGAGCAGTGAATGTGAAACCTTGATGCCTGAAGCAGTGTGGCTCATTATAGGCTTAATTCCTGGAGAGGGGAGGCAAGGTCATATGAAATAAGGCCTTCAGCCATGCCAAAAAACTATCCATTTTCCTAACTAGCCTAAGGGGAGTCACTGAGGAACTTCAAGAAGGAAAGCACCATCGTCAGATTTCTATTTGGGAACTTTGGTAACACTGGAAAAACTGGGAAAAGAGGAGCGGTATGTGGGGGTATGGGAAAATTATATCTAGACAGCTGGGCACGGTGGCTCACACCTGTAATCCCAGCACTTTGGGAGGCCGAGGCGGGTGGATCACGAGGTCAGGAGTTTGAGACCAGCCTGGCCAAGATGTTGAAAGGCTGTCTCTACTAAAAATACAAAACTCCAGGTGTGGTGGCGGGCACCTGTAATCCCAGCTACTCGAGAGGCTGAGGCAGGAGAATCACTTCAACCCAGGAGACAGATGTTGCAGTGAGCTGAGATCGTGCCATCACACTCCAGCCTGGGTGACAGACTGAGAATCCATCTCAAAAAAAAAATAAAAAGCCAAAAAAANAAAAAGCCAAAAAAAAAAAAAAGAGAGAGAAGTATATCTAGACAAGAGTTGATGTGGGCCTGACCTAAGACAATAGCAAAGGGGAAGGAGATATAAGGACTGACTTCCATCCAGCCAGTTTCATAGTTAGAATCACCATTAGGTGTCTAATTAGATGTGGATGTTCAATGAAAGTATCCAGGATGACTCCCAAGTTTGCACTGCAGGGAACTAGATGAATGATATGTCTTTCCCTAGCAAAAGGGAACAATCTGGGGAAAAGATGTCTATTTGGAACATGCTGAGTTGGCATGACCCTACAGGCAACTTTCTTCCAACCTGTACATCTGTACTGGTTCTATACTCTGCTTGGAATTCTACCTAGCCTCTCCCTGGGTTATACTAAAAGCATGGATGAAAGTAAGAATAAGTAATTTACAACCACAACCAAATTCACCTTTTACTATAGCTTTGTGTTCCCTTCCAATCTCTGTCTACCTATATAATTTTACATAGTTATAGCCATAATAGAGATGCAATTTTATACTCAGCTCCTTACACTTAAAATATTTTTAAGTATGTGTTTCTGTTATTCTATAGTCTTTATAATTATTGTTTTGGTGGCTGTACAATATTAAATCAGGTGATACATTTTTATTTTACTTATCATCTCCGCTATTGTTAAACATTAGGCAGTTCCAATTCTTTGACTATTTCGCTGGATAATGCTACAATGAGAATCTTTGTGCACATAGCTTTTCTTTTTCCTGCATTTTATCTTTGTGAATGTTAGGAAACAGTAATTTTTCTTTAGTGCCAATGTAGTACAATGACTCAAAAATGTAAGAGAATGTTATGGGTGTCTTTTGTTTGCATAGTCTCTGGAACTTTTTTTATGCCAAATTAATATCCCTACTGGGTTCCTTTCTGCTCACTGCCAGTGCCACCACATAACAAATGATGGCACTGCATTCCATTGACCCAGGCTCTTTCGCCCACCTCTGCCACCATGTCCTGCTCTAGACATGTTTCTTCCCATCCCTCAGCCTTTCAAATTGATGACACAGCTGAACTATCCATTTGGTTTGGTTCTGGTGTTTGGAGCTGGGGGGTGTGTGAACAGCATATTGGTCTACAATTACCTCAACTCTAGTTGCATGCAGCCAGTCAGCAATCCTAACTTGCACCTATGCCTAAGACATCCTACCCCATGCAGGTTCAGCTACCTGGAATGCAACATGTTTAAGAGGAGGAATCAGGCAATGAAAGCAGTGAGGCTAGTTCAAAATGTTAGGACCACTTATTTAAAATTGACTTTCCTACATTTTCCTCACCATAGTGGTTCAGAGGATGGACTCCACAGTCAGATTTGAAGATGTGTCCCCCAAAGAATTTTGCTTAGCCTCTGTGTGACTCAGTTTTCTCATCTCCAAAATGGGGATAAATATATATAAGTGCTTGGAGTGTGACACAAAGGAAGGCTTCATGAAGATTTACTGTATTTTCCTTTCAACTCTGTAGAAATTAATATAATTAGCAAGGTCTCCTAACATGCAATAGAAAATAATAACAACACACAATAGAAAATAATAATAACTAGATATGTAAAGCACATATGAGAGATGTCATTCTAAGGACTTTATACATGTTGTCTATTTAAATGTCTCAACACCACCTGGTGCAGATGCTATGACTCCCATTTTAAAGATGAGTAAACTGAGGCACAGGGTGTTAATCACCTGCCTGATAGCTCACAGTAGGGTCAAGATCCTGGAACTCAAACCTAGGAATATGATTTCAAGGATACACTCCTAACCACTAGCCATACAGTCTCTCTGAATAAAGCAACAGAAATTTAGTGGCTCATGGAGAGGAAGGTGGCTAACAAATTACCTAATTTTTTAATGATTAGATTGCTCTGTTGCTGCTCCAAGGGAAAATTTAGTCGAGTTCCAGGGCACTAAAAACTATTTAGAGCCTTCTACCTCCCACTTTACTTAGTGCTTTGAACCACATCCAAATTGAATTCAGCACTTATGATCTTTCTTCTAATGCCATTGTGAGTTAATGGTTCTTTTAATCTACATCTTATCTCTCAGCTGTTGTCTTTGTGGCTGTTCCTAATTCTTAAAGTGTCAGATCAAGGGATATGAGACTTCAGTAATTCCTTCAGAGTTTAAGATTAATGAGAAGAAAAAACATGTCCGATGTCAGTTAAATGATAATGTTCCATAGCTCTGTTTTAAATTTTAGGATGCAGAAATTTGCTTCTAAATAAAGGGAAAAAAAGAAAAAAGAAAAAACACTTTGTCTTGTGCTCATTATGCAGATCAGAAACAGTAAGGAAACAGCTGTATACTTAGACGATGCATGCCCAGGCAGGACCTCTTAAAATTTAAAAATAATTGATAGTAATATTCTTTCTATCTGAACATATTGTTACCAAATCACCACTGGTAAGGGATATGCCGTGAGGGTGTTCAGTTTCTCATACTGACAATGTGAAAAAAGTAGAAAATGCTATCATGCGGAGAGGATAGATGATCGAGATAAATTTGGAGGGCATGCTGCCTTTGAAGACAGCATCTCAGAAGTTCAAGAATATACTGGAAGTAGGGAAGGAGAGAAGAGAGAAGATGAAAAGGTAAGGAAAGGTCAGATGATAAAAGGTGTTTAAAGCAATCCAACATGCTAAAGAATGTGACTAGTTTTTTTCTGTAGACAAGAGGAAATCACTAAATAATTTGATGCTGGGGTGACCAGCATTTTTTTTTTAATAGATTTCTGGTTAAAGAAGATATTTCTGGTTTCCTAGGTAGGATGGAGGGAGGGACAGAATGAGATTAGAAGCCAAAAGAGGGTGGGGGCTGTCTGCAAATAGTACAATAGGCTAGGGAAAGGATGCTGCAGAGGGGCTCGGCCCTCCAGCAGCAGCAGTAGAAATGGAAGGGTGGGAGATAAACTTGAGAAAGATCTGGAAGGCAGAAAGGACAAGGACTAGTAGAAGGTTACATATGCTTTTTGAGAAGTTGGGGGTATTCTAGGAGAATGTTTTTTATGTTTAAACCTGTGATCCCTTTTTAATAAAACCCTCACACTGCCCCTCAAAAGCACTCTCACGTGTGCCTCTAGCAGAACATGCCGTATCCTACCACACTTAAAAACCACTTATCTATAGTTCATCCCTATCAGTCAGGAAAAACTTTGTCAAGTTTATTTCTGTAATGTGTGTTAAAAACAATAAAAATGGTTGTCAAATATAAAATTACATTTAATGTAAATTATAACTATTCACTCTGCAGAGTAATCAAGACAGACTACTTTCCTGCTTCTGCAGGAGCTACCCCAGCATGTGACTCTAGTAGGTTAACAAGAATTAACTTATTTCTTAACCTACTAGAGTCATGTGCTGGGGTAGCTCCCGGGCTTCTGGTTTGGGCAGAAAGCTCAACTTAAATAAAATGTTGAATACGAGAGAAGAAGTTTAGGAAAACAAATATTGAATTTAATGTGAAGCAATACAATTCACTAAACTATAAAGCATTGGAGATGAGACCATTTCTTAGCCCCGAATGACCTAAAACAGTACGTAAGTGGCGTCTAACTTGGAAGCAGATGGAGAGGCTGGGAAAGGCAGAGTTAGAGATGAGGAGACAGGCCATAAGGGACACAGTACTTTGGAGATGATAATGGCATAAGTCATCATCGTTTTAAACTTTTACTCCTGATTCATTTGGTAAAACTAATGACAGGTATCAATTTTTCTATGTATACACAGGTGCACAATATGTGCATACAATCTCTGGGAGATTCATCAACACCCTGAAGTCTTACCTGGATATTTTAAGGGATTGTAGAGCCTAGATCAAGCATCTCTATACCAGTGATAGTTGAATCTTGGCTTAGGTCAACAAACTCCAGGAGCAAATAGGAAGAGAACGAAGGTAAGAACAGAGCCCTGGGGAAACCAAAGCTTAAGAAACAGACAGAGGGAGATGATCTCCCAAAGATGAGCACAACAGTCATAGAGGTATCGAGAAACGGTTGTGAGTGCTTTAATTAAATGAAGAAATGAGATTTCTTCAGGGAGGAAATGGGGTCACATAACGCAGAAAGACAAAGGAGGATTATTAGTAGACAGCAGTTGGATTTGGGCACTTGTGAAGGCTTGCTCTTTGTTGCCCAGTTTTTATCCCTCTGCCTTCTAGGAAGAGAATTTCAGATTTTCTCTGTTCCCGGGGAGATTTTCTGCTTTACTCATTCTCAGCCATATGAATTGTATAAGATTGACCACAGCACTAGGTCCATAAGTCTGCGTCTCCCTGCCATGAGTAATGGGTTCAGAGATGGGCACATAAAGTTAAAATGGTCGAGGTGAATCTTAGGATTTTATTGGAAATTCTGGGACACAGATGTTCCAGCTTGTAAAAAAGCAAGCACATGGCCATGGGTGTTGATGGCAGTCTTCTGAAGACAGAAAGCCAGCAAGAAACCAGGTCATCAGTCACCTTGATACATTACCAAATCAAGCATTTTCTAAAGCTAGTTCTACCTCTGGACTTTTGAATTTCATAAGCCCATTTAAATAAGATCTGCTGATAGCTTTAACAGAAAGCATCCTAGCTGATAACATCTCTTTGCAAAAACTATCTCAGTAAAATGATGGTGACAGAAAAAAAGAAAGCTGTCGGCTAAGAAACTCTTGGGAGATACAATGCTTCAGCCACCCAAAATACATGCATTATTCCTGTAGCAGATTTATTGCAGTCATTTAAAACATAATATTACTGTCTTCACTTTGTTTTAAATTCCTTTCCTCATATGGGCTTTTGTGAACATCAAAGAACAGTGTATTCTTTCTCTTTTATTCCTTTTCTAGGACACAGGTGATAGAAGAACAGCTTAAGTGGTTCTTCCCCCAATTTATTAACATAGCTTGGTCAGCCAGCATTGAATTTTATCCACCACTTTTCATTTCTTCTTATGCAATGTTATACAGTGTATCCCTGTTGACTTTAGATTTTCCAACTCAAAAAAGCACAGGTAGACATTCTAGTGGAAGTTTCCCATCCAAACCTCAGCTTTCGCCTGGACCGATGAAACTGCACGCACACCAATCTGCCTCTTTATTTTCATTCTTGCCCACTTTCAGTTGCTCTCTGCACAAGTAGAGTGATCACTCTTTAAAATGTAAAGAGGTCATATTCAGAATTGCCCAGTTGCTTTCCTCTGAACTCAAAATATTTAATAGGATTTTTTTGAGAATCAAATTAGGTTATACTTTTAAATAGCCAGGAGTGGTGGCTATGTCTGCAATCCCAGCACTTTGGGATCCTGAGGTGGGAGGATCACTTGAGCCGAGGAGTTCATGGTTGCAGTGAGCTCTGACCACAACACTGCACTCCACATCTGGGCAACAGAGATACCCTGTCTCCAAAAAACAAAAAGAAAGAAAAAGAAATGAGAGCGAGAGCTTAGAACAATGCCCAGCATGCTCTAAAAAATGTGTTAGACTCATTATTACCTGATGTTTGCTCTGCCTGAAATAACCTTCTCCCACCTTGTCTGCTTAATAGCATACATCTTTTTTAAGACTCAATTCAATATCTCCTCCCCTTTCCTTAGCAAAGCTAAAGAAGTTCTCCTCTGTGCTCCCACAGACCTTAGTTTGTCGCTCTGTAACGAAACTTCCTTAATGGAAGTGCAATTATCTATTTACTGGTCGGCATCAGGAAGCTCTGAAGAACTTTGTGTACCCAGCACAATGTCTATCATTACGTGACCAACGTGTTCTATGAATAAGTGGAATTATGTTCACTACTGTCTCTTTGTCCACGGCTTCTAGATCCCAAATACTAGCAAAGTTTCTTGTCTTCTGACAAAGCCCACATTTCTGTTTATTGTAATGGATTGCTGACCATTTTACCTGCCCTCTGTTATGGTTTCCAACAACTAGCCACATAGAAAGATAAGCTGCTTACCTGTCAGTAATAGTAATATTTGTTCTCTAGAGCACCTATTGTGCCAAAGAGACCCCAAAGGAATGTGGATCTCCTGGACATGAGTAACTGGAAGGCAGTATACCTGAAGGAATGTGGCTCTGCCAGGATTTGGATAATGCACTTAATATCACTAATCAGTTTCTTCACCTCTAAAACCACTCTCAGAGTTGCTATGCAATTCAAGTGGAATAACAGAGATAAGAACTCTTTATAAACACCAAAGGACTATATAACACATCAGCCATACTGAAACTTGACTGTCTAGTGCTGTACTGTCCAATATGGTGGACACTCACTACATGTGCTACAGAGTACTTGAAATGTGGCTAGTCCAAAATAAGATGTGCAGTATGTGTAAAATTCATTACAGACCTCAATGACTTAGTATGAAAAAACAAATGCAAAATATTTCATTAATAATTTTTAAGGCTGGGCATGGTGACTCACACCTGTAATCCCAACACTTTGAGAGGCCGAGGTGGACAGATCACTTGAAGTCAGGAGTTAGAGAAAAGCCTGGCTAACATGGCAAACCCTGTCTCTACTAAAAAATACCAAAATTAGGTAGGCAGGGTGACGGGTGCCTGTAGTCCCAGCTACTTGAGAGGCTGCCATGGGAGAATTGCTTGAACACGGGAGGCAGAGGTTGCAGTGAGCTGGGATTACACCACTGCACTCCAGTCTGGGAGAAAGATTGAGACTCCATCTCAAAAATAATAATAATAATTTTTACATTGAGAATATGTTGAAGTAATATTTTGGATAGTGAGGATTAAATAAATATATTATTAAAATCAATTTAATCTCTTTTAATCTAGCTGTTAGAAATTTTAAATTACATATTTGGCTTACATCTAGACAAGAACTCTTAACTTCTTATGCATTTAAAAACATATTGTCATGGACCTTGGTGCCAAGAATACCTTGAAAAAAGGCATTTTCGATGTCTTTTCCAACTCTTTGACCAATGAGGTTGAAATATTTGTGGTTTTTTTATACTTGTAGGGACCAATATTACATTTTTCAAAAAGCTGATCAAAAATAGAAACAATGGTGGTACCACGAAAGTCAACCACAGAGTTGACCTCATTTACTCACTAATCTAATGTTTTTACTCCCTTCCCTGGTTTCTACAATATTTCTATAATATGTCCTTGAAGCTACAAAATTATTTCTAATACAGAGCAGAAAATTATCTTGGTCTTGCACTAAATATGCACCGTTAATATTTCAAATGTTGGTATGAGTAACAGGTAAAGTTTCTTTCTTATTCTACCAGAACTTCTTAAAATGTCAGCCGAAACAGAGTTGTTTTCTCATGGCTAATGTGGAAATTTCTCCATGAGCTACCTGCCTTTCATACCCCTACAATCTCTTCTCAGAGGATTAACTTGTTTCTTAACCATAACTGAAATGGAAATCTAGTCACTTCTCCATTTCTCTGTCAGACACAGAAGTGAAAATAACCTTTCCATAAAAGCAATGGACGATGATGCAAAAGAGATAAAATCAGTTACTCTGTGGTTTGAGCAGTAAAGGGTAAAATATGAGGCCATTCTGGTGAAAGGTAGGGCCTCATCAGCTGTCACTGCAATTCTACTTTAGAGGAATTATAATCTTTTAATTAAAATGTAAGCAGAGAAGCATGACTACAGAGGAGCTGATGGCATCTCAATGACCTAAAAAATGCATGCTTTTAGTCTCCTCTGTTATGACATTATTACCTGAGCCACTGAGGGGAGGAGGAGATTAAGTGTGGCAGAAGATGAGTACTGTATGTGTTTTGGGTGCTTTGGGTTTGTTTTGGTGTGTATATATGTGATTTCTTACAACTGGGCCATTTTATTCATTAATTCGTTTACTTAATAAATATTTACTGACATGCTCTATGTACCAGGGCAGTGTTCTAAGCCGATGAGACACAGTACTGAACAAAGTTCCCATCCCAAGAACTTTACATTCTAGTGGAAATTCCATGGAGAGAGTCATTTACCTATGCCTATAATCTAAATTTCTCTTAATATCCTGCTCCAGTGGCCTGCATTTCTCACCTTCCATCAGATTCGTCCCAACATTGGGGCCATATGAATTAACATGGCATACACACAGAATCCATTTTTAGAATTCATAGGGAATTGGGGAGAGGGAGATTTAATTTTGGAATCTCCTTCCCAACTGGCAAAGCCTTCAGAGTTTTATAAATAACTCCTACTGAAAGGAATACTCTGTCCTTTTCTTAGGGCTGATAAGAAAGGGTAGCCCTTGTTACCTTTGGGTAAACAGCAAACGCTTTGTTCTTTCTCATCCTCCCTCCTCTCCTATTCACTCTAATTGCTCTTTTTGGTGCCTGCCTCCCTGGGAGGGGAGGAAGAGGCAACAGAGTGCTAGAGGATTGTTAGGCTGTTGTGATGCCTCAGTGTGAAAAGGCATGCTATAGGTCAGACAGAAGTCCACTTAAGGAGGTCAAGTCCTGATCCTACCTTGAGCTAACTGGGTGACATTGGGCAAGCCACTAAATGTCCTTGGGCCTGATTTTCTCTATTGTAAAGTGAAGGTATTGGAGTAGAAAAACCTCTAAGATTCTTCTCAGCCTTATTAGGCCTAAATAATTTATGTAGCACAAGAATAAGTGAAGACAGAGAAATTAGAAAGTAGAGAACTAGGGCAAGTTGGAATTTGTGGGCCATATTTAATATTTATTGATAGCAATGGAAGATCAGAAGGAATAGAGAAAACCGGTGTGCCCTACAAAAAGCAACTTAAATAAGGTCATCCAGTGAATAGAAGAACAGAATTTTTCTACAGCATCTCTTGGCTTTATGTTTTAGTAAGACTTGACCTATTACACTTGACAATTTCTTAAATGGACGTTTCATATATGTATTAGTCCATTTTCATACTGCTATAAAGAACTGCCCAAGACTGAGTAACTTTTAAAGAAAAGAGGTTTAATTGACTTGCAGTTTAGCATGGCTGGAAAGGCCTCAGGAAACTCACAATCATGGCAGAAGGCAAAGGGGAAGCAAGG
Source organism: Cebus imitator (assembly GCF_001604975.1). Taxonomy (NCBI): domain Eukaryota; kingdom Metazoa; phylum Chordata; class Mammalia; order Primates; family Cebidae; genus Cebus; species Cebus imitator. The sequence goes on from NW_016107794.1 coordinate 718,689, forward strand.
CACCTTCTTTACAAGGAGGCAGGAAGGAGAAGTTCAAGTGAAGGGGGACAAGCTCCTTATAAAACCACCAGCTCTTATGAGAATTCACTCACTATCCCAAAAATAGCATGGAGGAACCCACCCCCCATGATTCAGTTAACTCCTGATTCTCTCCCTTGACACATGGGGATTATAGGGATTACAATTCAAGATGAGATTATCAATATCTATAGTAGTCCTCCCTTATATATTGTTATAATCATTCTACTTTATTACTAGTTATTATCATTAACCTCTTACTGAGCCTAATTTATAAATTTAATTTTATGACATATGCATAGAAAAAAATATAGTATATGTAGGTCAGTACCATCTTCCATTTCAGGTGTCCACTGGAGGTCTTGGAATTGTCTTCCTACAGATAAGAGGGAATGACTGAATATAGATTTGTCTACAGCTGTAGCCAACTGTTTTATTGGCAGTAACAGAATTTCTAAGCCTATTTTCTATCAACCAATGTAAACCCTGAATCTGGTATTTTCTAAAAACAGCTTTTTGCCCTGAAGCCACAGGCCTAAGCTAATATTGCTGTCCTTAAACACAAAATGCACACATACTGAGGGACATTTACCCTGGAAATTTTGAGGGAGTGACCTAAAGACTGGATTTTTAAAAATGGTTGGAAAATATCTTCTACATTTTTCCTTTGCCTCCGCCCCCAAATTGGAAAATATTCACATGGGGAACCCTTAGAAACCAAAAAAACAGTTTTTTCAAAAAGCCTAATTTTTCCAGTCCTTCACATTTCTAATAATGGTGGGCCTGGCGGGTTCCACAAATGTTTTCCAAACACTACACAGACCACATAACTGATATAAATAGAACAACGTCTAAATAACTTATGAAAATAGCAGTCGGGACCCCTGTGGAGGCCATCTGGGAGATGATCCTTTCCTAATGAGCCTGTGACTTCAGGGCGTCACAGCTTCACCCATTTCGATCCAAACCCTTTTGGAGAGATTGGATGATGCTTTCTTTTCTTAGTGAGGGCAGGGGTGGTGGTGATAGAATTAGAAATGTGTGTAGCTCGGTGGGGAAAGGGCAGGTTGATGAATGCACAGTGACAAAGAAGATGCATATGTCTAAGTTCCAAAAAGTAAAGCATGGTAAAAAAACAAGGACAGCTTTTGCAGCTGAATTCCTCTACTGCTGAAAACATTCAATTCAGTGAACCTTTCTCCCCAAATTCTCCGTAAATACTTCACATTAAACTCGTAGCATTTATTAAAGTATCCTGTATTTACTTAACCATCAGCTCTGTTTATTAGGCACATTCCTGATGGAATTTGCTCAGCATTTTGCTTGCCACCCCTGTTTATCATTTCTAGCCAGTAGCTGATTGATGAGAAAATAAACCTGGAGCCTAAAGTGGGCGCAGGGGAAATGAGGAAGGGGTAGCCTTTTGGGGCAGTGAGAACAAGGCAGAGGAGAAGCCTGGAAAAGGCAGCTGAAATTGGAGTTGCTCTCTTAGCATGGATTTAAATGGCAAAATCAATGGAGTCATTCAAAGCTAAAAGAAACCATTTGAAACATCTTTAATAACTGAATCATTGATTTAACCATTTCATACTTTTTCAGTCATTTTGCTACTTTTCAAATTCTGGGAATTTATCATGAAACAATTCCATCAGATAAATGTAAATTTTAAAATTCCTCTAGGAATGCTCAGTACTCAAAATATCCTTAAACAAAATCATTTAGAATCAGTCTTGTTAAATGTTTCTGAAAATTAGGTATTTCAATGAACTCCAAATATACCAAGACGGGAAATGTCTATGGGCATTTCCATACAGTTTTGAAATTACACACTAGCTTCCTGGAATTATGCATAGAGAAGCCACATTGTACTCTGATTATTGGAGGTAATTAAAGATAGCATGCTTTTAAAAATTTAAAAATCCTAAAGCCATAGTAAAGTTTAACAGTGAATGAAAAAAATCTATATGATGTGCATAAACACACAAATAAATTTTAATTTTCAATACCTTGAAAAGTAGTAAAGAGAGCCACAGAGTTCTACATTCAACTTGTCCATAACTGTTAACCATTTAAAATTTGAAAAGAACTATGGATCCTCAGGGAACAAGTACAACACACAACATTTTAATATTTAAAATGTTTAACTTATAAATATATTCTACATTTAAAAATCATATACTTTTCAAAAATGTATCACAAATTAGACATTACTCTAGCAGAATTCAGAACTTCTTAAAATTAGAATTATTGAGGCTCCCCAGCTGTGTAAAAATGTCAAAACAGAAAAATCTATGTAAGATTTTCTCTTAATTCTTACTTTTCTTTTTTTATGGCTCTTAATACCTTTCTACCACTGAAACACACCCCCACTTTTCCCAAGACTTGTAAGTTTGCCTTTCCTGACCATGCTCTGCTTTCTCTTTCTTGGGAAATGTTCCTTAACCTAGGTTTCACCACCCCAGGGACCTCTGTTCCACTTTATACAATGGCAGTGAATCATCTGATAAACTTACTCATGATATCTAATACCTTTTATCCCAAACTTGCCTAATAATGAGAATCAGTTCATTGGCTAATTAAAAACATGAGTACCTGGACTTCAACCCAGACCTTCTAAATCAAAATCTCTAAGAGCTAGGCCTAGAAATCTGTGCCTCAGTTAAGCATGCCCATGTGAACCCTATTATCTGATAGGTATGGAACTCCTGGATCAGCGGTTCTCAGCCCTGGCTAACTAATGTCTTCACCTGGTGGTACTCAGGTATTCCCTGGAACAATCACATTGGAATCTCTGTGGGTGATGCCTGAGTATCAGTGGATTATAAAAGCTCCCTGAGTGAATCTAATGTGCAACCAGAGATGTGAACAGCAAACCCATGTTTCTCAATACTTGGTCCACAAAACCTCTGCTTCAGAATCACCTGGAGTGTTCTGGAACAATGCAGATTCCTGGAACTCCAACCCAGATCTAATAATCAGAGTCTTTGGAACCCAGGTATCTGAGTATTTACAAAGTGCCCCAGGTAATTCTTATTTACACAAAGCATGTGTCAGGGAGGAAAATTTCTCCTCTACCCTCCTAGGATTTCCACCTGGGCATAGAAATTAAAATGCAATGAGACATGAATGAGAGAAAAGCATACAGATTTTGTTAAAATTTTACATGTAATTGAGGGCCTTACAAGAAAATAAAGACCTAAAGAAATGAGCAGAGCAGAAAGCATATATACCTTTAGACAAAGAAATGATACATTTGGGTTAGCAGCGGTGAATTGTGGGGAAGTCACTAAGACATATATTGGGGAAACATAGTGGAAGATAAGGATTATTTCAGTAGCTTGGTTACTTATCACCCCATCTCTGATGATAAGAATGTTCTTCTGGTACAGGGAAACATCTTTCTTATGGGAAATTTTATAGCCTGCTTTTAGGCAGAAAAGGGGAGATCAGAAAGCCCTTCCTGCACCTGATGTTTCTCAAGTGACTTCAGCTTGAAAATAATCAATATGCCATCCACAGAGCCAACAGATACATGGAAAAATGCCCAACAACATTAATCACTACGGAAATGAAAATTAAAACTACAATGAGATTTTCACCTCACATCTGTCAGAATTGCTGTTATCAAAAAGATGAAAGATAAGTGTTAGTGAGGATGTGGAGAAAAGAAAACTCTGGTACACAGCTGGTGAGAATGTAAATTAGTGTAGCCTTTATGAAAAACAGTATGGAAGTTCCTCAAAAAACTAAAAATAGGGTTCTCATATGAGCCAGCAATCCTACTACTAGGTATAGATACAAAGGAATTAAAATCAGTTTGTCAAAGAGTGGTCCATACTCCCATGTTCATTGCAGCAGTATTCACAATAGCCAAGGTGTGGAATCAACCTAAGTCTCCATCAGTGGATACATGGATAAAGAAAATATGGTACATATACATGATGGAATACCATTCAGCCATGAAAAGAGGAAAATTATGTCATTTGCAACAACATGGATGAACCTAGAGTAGATTATAATAAGTGAAATAAGTCAGACACAGAAAGACAAATACTGCATGTTCTCACTTATATGTGGAAAATTAAAAAATTGAACATATAAAAGCAGCAAACTGGATGGTGGTTACCAGAGGCTAGAGGGTGAAGAGAACAGGCAAATGTGGGCCAAAGAATATAATGTTTCAATTAGACAGGGGAATAAATGATAACTATTTGAGGTAAAAAAAAAATAAGCAATATGCCAAAGCTACATATTCTGGGGTAGCATGTCCTGAATTCCTACAATAATTAGAGTACATATCAGAATTGTGAAGAGATGGCCAGGCGTGGTGGCTCACACCTATAATCTCAGCACTTTGGGAGGCCGAGGTGGGCGGATCATGAGGTCAAGGGATCAAGACCATCCTGGCCAACATGGTGAAACCCCATCTCTACTAAAAATACAAAAATTAGCTGGGCATGGTGGCATGCCCCTGTAGCCGCAGCTGCTCAGGAGGCTGAGACAGGAGAATCGCTTCATCCCAGGAGGTGGAGGTTGCAGTGAGCCAAGATCGTACCACTGCATTCCAACCAGGCAACAGAGCAAGACTCCATCTCAAAAAAACAAAACAAAACAAAAAAAGAATTGTGAAGAGATGATCCTTGCCCACCACAACCTCTACACCAGCCATTCTGCCTTAAGAGATACGGTGTGGGTCCTGCCATGCTCTTTTAAATGATTTTGATATGTAGTTTCAGTTAAACACAATTATACTGAATACTGAATTTTAATAGATGAAAAGGTTGTCAAGGAGAATAAGTTCTTTTTTATTTTCATAGTACACTTTACCAGCATGGAACACATTCTGGGGAATCCTGTTTTAATTTTTTAAAAAATTATCATTGGTTTTTTTTATACTCTCTTATAAAGTTCATGTATATTTTCTCAATGAACTCTCAAATCTCAGTTAAGAACACAAGATTTAGAAATATGAAGCGACTGCCTAAGATCTCTGGTAGTAAAGGCTGAATGATCTGGACTACAATTCTTTTGGCTCTTCCTTCTCAGGAGATCTTGTGGTCTCACAATCCCATAGCTGTGATCTAGATAGTAGGAAAAGTAATGAATAGCAGGGTTTCTGCATTTCTTTGACAGTTGTTGTTTGTTATTTTTTCTTTTGAAATCTTCCCTTTGAACTGATTTCCCTACTACTATGAAGAGGAGGGGAGGGAAGATAACACCCCAGAACAGGTGTTTGTTATAATGGCAGCCTCCTACTACCAGATGACCCATATTATCTCCCATCTGTCACAAACCTAATTCATAGAGAATGGGAAATAACAGATTTTTAAAAATATTTCTGTATATGCAATACTTTGTTCTGTTGCATTATTTCATTGATACTTTGTATTTTAATATCTTCTTAATCTAGATGACATACAATAATATTAATTTTAATTTTCAAACAATTTTGATGGATGCCAAATAGACAAGAACACAGCTATATATGCAATATTCCAACTAAATTATGAAACCCAGTGAAACCCATAATACATTTCACCTTCAGGGCATCTCTGTGACAGGCATTCAGGCCAGGTAAAATTATTGAATCCATTTGAAATGGTAAGAAAGCAATTCAAATGGTTACTTTTATTTTTTGAGACAGGGTGTTCCTCTGTCGCCCAGGCTGCAGTGCAGTGGCACAATCACGGCTCACTGCAGCCTCAACCGCAGGGGCTCAAGCCATTCTCCCACCTCAGCCTCTCAGTTGCTGGGGCAACAGGTGTGAGCCACCATTCTCAGCATTTTTTTTTTTTTTTTGGTAGAGATGAGGTCTTGCTATGTTGCCCAGGATAGTCTTAAACTGCTGGGTCCAAGTCATCCTCCAGCCTCAGCCTCCAAAAATGCTGGGATTACCAGCATGAGCCACTTTGCCTGGACCCCAGATGGTGACTTTTAAAGTAAACAGCTAGTAGCAAGTCGAGTTACCAGCCAGCTAATCAAATTACTTTAACCATTATTTTCAAAACATGTAAAATAAATATAGCCTTTTCCAGCTGAAAAAAAAAAAAAAAAACTTCCAACAACCCCTGTGAAAATTAGAGACCCAAAGAAATTGTCTAGAATAAGTGATACACCAATATGTAATGCAAGTTCACTGACTTTATCTCTACATTCTTTTATCTCTTATAGAGACACAAGATAAGTGATTATATCAGTGCAGATTATTTTAGCAACTTAGTAGAGAACATTTTTTGTTTGAAAACATTGCCTAGCTTTTATTATATGTCTCTCCTAACATTTTCTTTCCTAGTAAAATATTTGGAGAATGTATCTCAATATTAATACATTTAAAAGACAGTGAGGCTATTTTCTTTCATCTCTTACATTGGGGTTTAAATGACTTGGTGTCAAAGAAATCTCCTGTGTTATTATATCCTATTTTCATCAGCTGTAATGTCCTAGGTGTGTTCACGCTAAGGTGTGCTCCTGAGAGTTGCTGGAAATTTTTGAAAAAAACTGGATCATATTACAAAATACTCTAAAAATGTTTGGTATGAAAAAGAGACTAGAGATGACTCATTTTATAAAGCAATATGTCTATTTTTTGCTAGGAGTTCTGCAGGACTGGCCCAGAAAGACTGACAGCAAACTGGGAATTACCAAGAGTGCTGTCAGAAGCAGATGAAATGCAGGGCATGGCATTAAGTAAGCAGGAAGGAAAAAAACGGTCAGATAGGCCAATGTTGATTCACAGTGAAGCCTAGAGAATGGAATTTATATAGGAAAACAAATTAGGAAAAGAAAGAATTTAGTAATAAGAGGAGATACTTAGTCTCCCATTTATTCGCTGAATATTTATTGAGAACATATGATGTGCTGGGTGGTGAGCAGTCTGCTAGCTGTGGAGATACAGCTGTGAACAAGAGAAACACAAATCCCGTCTTCACGGACATTACTGTTTCACCCAGTATTTCCCAAACTTGGATGATGTAAGTCTCATTCATATGGACAAAAAACAAATTTTCCCAGACAACTAGTGCTAACTTAAACTAATTGTATTACAATGATAAATAAAAATATATAAGCATAAACTCAATATTAATACAATATATAGCCAGCTCTTATACAGTTGTATTAGTTTGGTTTCATACTGCTATAAAGAACTGCCTGAAACTGGATAATTTATAAAGGAAAGAGGTTTAAGTGACTCACAGTTCAGCATGGCTGGAGAGGCCTCAAGAAACTTAAAGTCATGGCAGAAGGCAACAGGAAAACAAGGCATCTTCACAGGGCAGCAGGAAGCAGAAGTGCTGAGCAAAGAGAGAAAAGCCCCTTATGAACCATCAGATCCCATGAGAACTCACTATAATGAGAACAGCATGGGGGAACTGCCTCCATGATCCAATTACCTTCACCTGGTCTCTCCCTCGACATGTGGCAATTACAGGGATTATTGGGATTATAATTCAAGATGATATTTGGGCTGGGACACAAAGCCTAACCATATTAATAGTCATAAAATTGTATCAGAATTATAAAACCAATAGAGTTTCAACACCAGTAAAATTCAAATTAGCATCATTAATAAGTATAATAGCTGATATTTTGTTGAAAACAACAGTAACTCACAACATACTCCACTCCACAAAGTGTCATCTCCAGCACTTTTTTCAAGTACCATTTACAGCACAGATTTAAGTACCTGTAAATCTTCATTTATGTGGCATACCATGACATAAAATTTTCACTTGACACAAATATACACTATTTACTTGTGTTCACCTCTTTTCCGCTGTTATTAACCCATGACAATTAAAGGGCCATGATTTGCTGCCAACATAATTGAGAATATATATATTTTTACATTGTAACTATATATAATGAAAACAAAATTTAACTAAACTTGTCTAAACTTGCAGATAATTGATAGATGCCCCTGGCCCTGACCAAATAAATCTGCTCATCGCATATGCAAAGAGGTATAGGATGAGAAGCTTGATTAAAAGAATATTGCTCTGGTGAGGATACAAACTGTAAATATGTAAGTTATTATAGGGGTGCTTGTTTTTACTCAGAGATAGTGTTATGAGGCCAGAGCAGAGGGATCTCCAGCCCAGCCCCTTAGGATACCTCTTTGAAGAAGTAACATTTAAGCAGAGACTTGAGGAAATAATTGGTTTTAACCAAGAAAGGAGTCCAGGAGAATATGAGGGCTAGATTTTTCAACATGTTAACACTAGAGTATCTGTACACCATTTCAGATCAGCCACTGCCCTTGTGGGACTGAGTGTTAAATATTTTGCATTTATCCACTAGCTTGAAGAATTTTCATCTATGAAATAAGGACTATCATACGAACCTTAAAGCATTCCTGGGGTCATGCAATGGGTTACGGTTTGTTGGTGCTAGGCACAAGGTCTGGTATGAAGTAAGCAACTTTATTGGAATTGCAACAATGATGGTGATGATTGGGATGATTCTAAGTACTCTAATCAGAATCATATGTTGCTAATACTGATGACATATTTGTTAAGTACAAAAGCAAAATTTTATCTGTGCCTAGGGCCAACTTTCTTGTCCTCTCCACAGATGAGAAGAAGAAACTGGACTCTACTATTTTCTTTATTATACACATCCCAGAATACTCTCATGCAGTATTTGAGAGGGAAAAGTAGAATACGTTTGGCCCCTCAGAGGACAAACAACTTTGAAGATTTATTCTATTACTTTTGTAGGACAATATACTTTTTAGTCTATATAAAACAATTGTCCTCGCTTCCCTGCATATTTAAAGGAGAGACTAAAGAACTCTGCCCTGCAGACATTTGTGGCTTTTAGCAAAAGATCAATAGTCTTTTGCCCTCAAAGAAGTCCCTTCCCTCTGAGCATCAAGAAACAGAGTTGAAGTTCATACTCTCTGAACCCCCAGTGGTAAATCCTCATTTTCTGCCTACACTCATGAAACCCTCCCTTATTTTGTTTCATAAAGGATGGTTCAAGGACACTATGCCCAAGTTCTTCCCCACACCCAATAATCTGGGTCCAGAGTGAGTTGCTTCCATATTTCTAATGCCAATAACTAGATATCTGATTTTCTGATGGTTTCTTATAGACTAGAAGTCCACAGCCCATCCAATCATGAGAATAAACTCTGACTCAGAAGTTCAAGATGAAAATAAAAGAAGTATATAGGGTTACAAATAGATGGAATCTCAGATACAGGAAAACTCCAATAATAACAAAGACGGGATTCTGTTTAGAATTTGAATACACAATTTATAGGCCAGTTGTCCCAAAGGTTCCTCTTTGTGGAACACAGCACGTACCTCTACTCTAGCAGTAAGTGGACACCTAAAATCAATTGTTGGTAACAATACAAACCCTTGATTGTACCAGTCCTTTCATTTTGCTCTTGATGTCTTGGCATAAAATGACTTACTAAAGGTCACTTGGCTAGCTAGTCTCTAACCTAGGTCTGCATTGCTGGCCTCTCGATTCTTAATCTAATGATCTTTCTGGTACTTATTATTGCTTCCTCTTTTTCTACAGGTTTGATTGAAAACACAGAGAGAGAGAGAGAGAGAGAGAGAGATTTAAAACTGTCCCACCATTTGTACCAGTTTGCGCCCAGGAATCTTTCCAAGGTCTCCTTCCCAAATCTGACTTTTTAGTCTTTCTGTTGCCATCCCTTCATGCAAAGTACATTCTTGCTCTCTGCCTGCTTCCCTTGAGCTGACACTTAACACTTCCCTTTATTACCTGCCCTTTCTTTTCTTAATCCTTTAGCACCAGTATCCTTGGCTTAATGCCCTACACCAAAGGACAGTACCCTGGAGATCCAGCCTTTTACTCTTCCTTCTTTTGGGCTAAACAATAGCCTCACCAGCTTTGTAGCCAGTTTCTTCTCTTGGAACCCGATAACTACTCTGCCATAAAACAGAACTGAGGACCCATAAAATTCAACACCAGCCTGAATGGTTCTAGTCACATTATTGGCCTTGTACCTAATGCCTGCATCCCAAGGTTAACTCTGTTAATTCCCACCAGGGTTGATGCCGTGTCTATTATCTCCTGACCTTGACTCTATCCTGACTCCTGCTATTTCCTTGGCAATCTTTCCTCTCCAGAGGGACACGACAGTCAAAGGAGCCCAAAAGCAACTGGCACCTGACCCAGACTATTGGCAAATGCATTTTCTACTGACCCATCAAACTGGTGAGCAACAGAATCGTCTTGGGAGGAGAGTGAGGTGGCATTCACAAATATGGATGTGAGTAATGAAAGCTTGTCAGGCCTTATGCTTCCAAAAAACAGATTTTTGTGACAGAATTAGATAAAGTTTTATTTCAAACTTGCATAACTCAGCATTATGCTATGTAAATCTTCATGCTTTTTAATTTTCTGCTAAATTTCATGGTCCAAAAAAATCAACAGATGCTGAAGAAAATTATATTTATGTAAAAGAGCTTCTAATTCAATATGAAAATAATAAAAGAATGAAGGCTTACTCATGCAACTCAAAAAATCTGGGCAGAATTTTGAAGTCCAAGAGCTTCCCCTAGGGGGTACTGGCATGTTACAGTGACCAGAAGAAATTGATGCAACCCTCTTCCCACAAATATACATCCGTCTTCCCTAATACCAATCACTGTCTTCACAACATTTTACTTCACCTCTTCTCCAGTAATTTAATTATGTATGGTGCTTTTGCTGCCACAGCCCCAACTTTTATTTTTATACATTCAAATTAATGACATTGGCCGGGCACAGAGGCTCACGCCTGTAATCCCAGCACTTTGGGAGGCCGAGGCGGGTGGATCATGAGGTCAAGAGATTGAGACCATCCTGGTCCACATGGTGAAACCTTGTCTCTACTAAAAATACAAAAAATAAGCTGGGCATGGTGGCGCGTGCCTGTAATCCCAGCTACTCAGGAGGCTGAGGCAGGAGAATTGCCTGAACCCAGGAGGCGGAGGTTGCGGTGAGCCGAG